>NC_057715.1:80682813-80699388 GCF_004010195.1 Chiloscyllium plagiosum | reverse complement strand
TCGCCCTCGCCCTCGCCCTCGCCCTCGCCCTCGCCCTCGCCCTCGCCCTCGCCCTCGCCCTCTCTTTCGCTCTCGCCCTCGCCTCTCTCGCGTTCTCGCGCTCTCGCTCTCTTCCACCCCCCCTCATTTGGCATATATCCCAACCTCTTCCTGACTACAATCCATTTTGAAGAATGTTAATTCTGCTCTCAGTCCACAGATGTCGCCAGACTTGCTGAGTGTTTCGAGCAATTTTTGCTTTTGTTGCTGATTTCCAGCATCCACAGTTTTTTTTGTTTTTTTTTAAATCTTAAATATAGGAATGGGTATGAAGAAAGGGGCCATACTGAACTTGGTATTGGGGAATGAGCCTGGCCAAATGGTCAAATTTTGACAAGGAACATTTTAGAGCAGTGACCATAATTCTGTATGTTTTAAGGTATTTATAGATAATAAGAGTAGTCCTCAGGCGAAAGTACTAAGTTGTGGAAAGGCACCTGTGGAATGTTGACTAACTGTTTGATAAATCCACATCGGTCATGTAGGCATCCTTTTTAAAGGCCGGTTGATTAGAGTTCAGGGCCAATATGTTACTGTGAAAGGTAAGGGTAAGGATGACAGTCACCTGATGAAGGAACAGCGTTCAGAAAGCTAGTGCTTCTCAAATAAACCTGTTGGACTATAACCTAGTGTTGTGATTTTTAACTTGGTCCACCCCAGTCCAACACCGGCTCCTCCAAATCAAAGATCAGGATGGTAGGGTTGAGGAATATTGGATAACAAGAGAAATTAAGCTTAGCCAGAAAACAAAAGGAGCCACATGTAAGGTTCAGGAAACTGAAGACAGAATCCCTGAAGAATGTTTTTAAAAAAAAAAAGCAAGAAAGGACCTAAACAAGGAGTTAGGGGTCTAAAATGGGTCATGCAATGATCTTGGAAAACAGAATTAAAGAAAATTCTAAGTTTATTTTGCTTATAAATAAGGAGCACAAGGATAAGAAGGGAAAACATAAGGACAAACATAAGGAAAACTCAAGGACAAAGGAGGGAATTTATGCGTGGAGCAGAGGATGTGGGTGAGGTTCTTAATGAATTCTTTGCATCGGTATTCACAAAGGAGAAGGACATGTTGAGTGGTGAGTCCGGAGAGTGGTATGATATTCTAGGGCACATCAGTATAAAAAAGGTGGTATTGGGTGTTTTTGAGAAGTGTTAAGATAGACAAGTCTTCAGAAAATGATGGGGATCTATCCCAGAATGTTGAGGGACACGAGAGATGAAATTGCTGGGCCTTGTATGAAATATTTGCATTCTCTTCAGTCATAGGCAAGTCCCCAGAGGACTGGAGAATAGCCAGTGTCCTTTCCTTTGATTAAGAAGAACAACTGATAATCTGGGAAATTAGAAGCTGTGAGCTTTACATCAGTGATAGGGAAACTATTGGCGAAGATTTCTTACGGACAGAATATATTCACATTTGGAAAAGTATAGGCGTATTGGTGACAGGCAGCATAACCTTGCGTATGGGAGGTCCTGTCTCTGAAACTTAATATGTTTCTTGAAGTAATAAAGGTGATTGATGGCAGGATGGTGGATATTGTCCATATGGACTTTAATAAGATCTTTGACAAAGTCCCTCATGGCAAGCTGATACAAAAGATGAAGTCACATGGGATCCATGGTGAGCTGGTAAGATAGCGACAGAACTAGCTATTTTTCTGACTGGAGATCTGTGACTAGTTGTGTGCTACAAGTCTTTCTGAAGACTTGTCTATCTTAACACTTCTCAAAAACACCCAATACCACCTTTTTTATACTGATGTGCCCTAGAATATCATACCACTCTCCGGACTCACCACTCAACATGTCCTTCTCCTTTGTGAATACCGATGCAAAGAATTCATTAAGAACCTCACCCACATCCTCTGCTCCACGCATAAATTCCCTCCTTTGTCCTTGAGCTGGGATCCTTGTTGTTTGTTCTGTTTATATTTAGATCACAGTTCCTGAAAGTGGCACATAAGTGGATAAGATTGTTGAGAAGACATGTGTATGTTTGCCTTCATTGGTTGGGACATAAAGTATAAAAATTGGCAAGTCATGTTCCAGCCAATAGAACTTCAGTAAATCCACTTTGGAATATTGTGTACATTTCTGGTTAGAGAAAATGAGGTCAGCAGATGCTGGAGATCAGAGATGGAAATGTGTTGCTGGAGAAGCGCAGCAGGTCAGGCAGCATCTAGGGAACAGGAGAATCGACGTTTCGGGCATTAGAAGGGCTGAAGAAGCCCTCCTGAAGAAGGGCTAATGCCTGAAACGTCGATTCTCCTGTTCCCTAGATGCTGCCTGACCTGCTGCGCTTCTCCAGCAACACATTTCCATCTCTACATTTCTGGTTACCACATTACCAGAAGGACTACCATACGGTTTAAAGGATGTTGTTTGGTTCAGAGGGTGTTTGCTATGAGGAGAGATTGGATAAGCTTGGTTTGTTTTCATTTAAACATTGAAGGATGAGGGGTGATCTGATAGAAGTGTACTAAATTGAGAGGCATGGATAGAATTGGCCATGTCATTTTTCCAGAATAGAAATGTTAATTATTCCGGACCATAGGTTTAAGGTAAAAGGGTAAATTTAAGAGATGAGGTAATTTTCTTTTTACATAGGGGCGATAAGTGCCTGGAATTGAGAACGTGTATAGGGAATGAGCAGGCAGGGGTAAGAGTTAAGTTCTGAGTTTTGTGAAACAAGAGGTTCAGCTGAGCATGACTCAGGTCATAAGAGTTTGCAGTTAACAATGGAGTGCTGCAGGCAAGGGTAATGGGTTAACTTGGTGGAAAAGCATTAATTATTGTAGGGCCATTTAACAAGATGAGGAAGCATTCAGTATGTAAAGTCAGTTAACAAGGTGAATAGCCTTCATTATGTGAAGCCACTTATTGACTATTGACACTCGCTAATTGTAACGGTCACCCAATCAATATTTTAGTTGCCTTTCCTGGATGTTCCTCCATGTAAATGACTAACTGAATAATTCATTAAGAAATTGCTGTTCGAGAGAAAACCGAGAACTCTGATCTCTGTGCATGTGGGCGATTGTTCCCTTCTCTCTCCAGGGCTCAGAATAAAGATGAAGGAGGTAAAATTATACTGTGTCTCTAAGGGTTTTGCTTCGACTGAGGCAGGAACGGTATGACAATATTGGTATAGTTAGCAGGATTCAAACGAATAGTTATAATTGGACAGTGTCAGTGATCAACTCAAACATTGATATCTCGAGATGGATGGGCCCACAAGGTAAGATTTTAAACTGTGGTCCCTCTCAATACTCCTGGGTGCTGGAGACGGTCCCCTCGCTCGATCGCTCTCTTCTACAGATTCCTCGAGTCTTAATTAGCTCAATCAAGATACAACATTTTGCAAGCATGCCAACAAACAGCAGTATTGTGGTTGAAGTCCCCTGGGTGGGTTTAATTGAAGTTCGAGTCCTCCGTGCTGTATTAGGGCTCAAGTCCCCAGGGTTTAATTGGGATTAGAGTCCTCTGTGTTTAATTGAAATTCAAGGCCTTTGTGTTTAATTGGGATTCGAGCCCCCGTGAGGAGTGAAGTGAGAAATGGGTTAAAGTCCCCAAGTGGTGAAATTTGAGGCTCTTGAGTCTTTGTTCTGGGGGAAGAGTGGCTTGGGTTAGGGTGCCATGTTGTCCATTGCGAGAGTTTTCTCTTTTTATAAAGTATGATTTCAGTGAGCGGATGCACAAGGAATGTTGAAATTAAGGTTGTACTAATACTTGGGGTCAGAAAAGGAAGTTTTAATGTAAATTGTGCCATGCTGAGTGTGTTTGATGTTTAAAACTTTTGGTTGGTTAAAATAGTGGTTCAAAAAGTCCCTTTGAGTAACTGTTTGGCCTTGTTTGAATCGGGGTTTCAATTCAGTGTGCTTTGTGGCCTATGTAATGGCAGGTTTTGTTTTTATATCAAAATTGTACAATATTATGTCCTTTTTAAAATGATCAAACTTGTAATCTGAAAACAAATTGAGTGCCTTGAGCCTCTGATTTGTTTGAAATTCTACAATGCCGGTTTAAAAAAAACAGTTGGGTTAGTGATCATGCTTTAGCCAGGTGAGAATATTGTATTAAAATATCTTTGTATTTTTAATGCATAGTGTTCACAAAAAGAAATGCATTTTTGTTTGATGTTTTAAGATTTGAGAATATTAGAACTTGAGACTGAACTGTTTTAGTTCTGTTAATTATTAAGACTTCATTGGCCCCCTTCATATTGCAAATTCAAAGAATGTTGATCTTTACCAAAGTTGCCACTGTAATTCTGACTGTTTTATTTTGGAAAGTTTCATTTGGAGAACATATTTTAATGTATTCTGTATTTGTTTACCACGAATATTTGAGATTTAAATCTGAAAAACTGCCTGTTCAATTGCTAAAGCCCAGGAAACATTTTGTTTTCTTGCTGTTCCATATTTTTCCTAACAGCTTTCATATTAGCCAAGTATTAATTTGTTAAAGGAAAATAATTTTTAATAACCTGAATGGGGTCCCCGTACAGTTTGATTTTAGGACCATTGATGTTTGTATGTAATTGACTTGAGTTGTTTATTGACTTGAGTTTATGGATTGTATAAACCTTGGCAATGTCATAAATAGTGAACAGAGTAACAGACTTCAAGAATTCAAAGAATATTGAAATAAGCAGGCACAATTTAGTATAGTTAAATGTGTGACTGTCTTCATACTGATATCCACCTTGGCAAGGAAGGAATGAGAGGGGAAATGCAGAGATACTTTCAACAGCTAACATTGTCTTGAGTTCCTCCATTCACAGGTAAAGCACGTCATCGGACCACCGCCCACCCCTTCACAACTTGATCCAACAGATTCGATCAGTCATGAGCATGAAAAGTGAAGAAGTTGACAACAGTAAAGAGGAGCTTGGTATGCTTTTTGTCAGCAGCCTTTCTATGGACGGCCATAGGTAAACCACATGAGCTTTACCTGCTCTTTTGATCATTTAAGGGATATGGAGGATGAAGCTAACATCACAACAGCCAGTTGGCTTTGTTACATTTAACAGCCGAACAGGAGCAAATGCAGCAAAGAATGCTGTGTTCACCTAGCCTGCAGCCACAGCTGCTACACTGCACAGATGCACTATTATCCTCCCTCTGAAGCATCTCTGGAAGGATGGAAGTCTCGTCAGTTTTGTTAAATATCTAACTACTCTTATCCAAGAATTCAGATTTCTCTGAAGAGTGATGCAAGGACATATACTGAATTGTGTTTTCAGGTTGGACTTTACTAAAGAAAATTTTGGAGAACTGGCTCATTTCCACTCGACTTGGAGGGGCTGGAGTGGTCACTAAGGACTGTGGATTTGAGAACTTGTGAATTTTTTTTCCCATATGGAAAGATTCTTCAAATTTACTATAACAGACTAGTAACTTTTGTTATAATTGCTGCATGTTGTGTATCAATAACTTGCTTAAATGCTGGCTGTTAGAGTTATGAAAGCTGGTAATGCCATCTGTTATCGTGAAATGATAAAACGAGGGAATGAGAATGTGTTTGTGGTATGAGCAGATAGGGAAAGAGTTAAGTTCTGAGTTTTGTGAAACGAGGTTCAGCTGAGCATGACTCATCAGATAAGAACTTGCAGTTAACAATAGGATGCTGCAGGGAAGGGTAATGGGTTAGCATGATGGAAAAGCATTAATTATTGTAGAGCCATTTAACAAGATGAGGAAGCATTCAGTATGTAACAAGGTGAAAAGTCTTCATTATGTGAAGCCAGTTATTCATTGTGTAATAGCAGATGGCTTAATCTTGACTATTGACACTCGCTGATTATAATAGTCACCCAACCAATATTTTAGTTGTCTTATCTGGATATTCTTCCATGTAAGTGACTATATAATTCATTAAGAAACTGCTGTTTGAGAGAAGATTTGATTCCCTACAATATTGAAACAGACCCTTTGGCCCAACAGGTCCACACTGACCCTCCAGAGAGTAACCCACCCATACACATTCCCCTAGCCTATATTTACCCCTGACAAATGCACCTATCACTATGGGCAATGTAGCATGACCAATTCACCTGACCTGCACAACTTTTGATTGTGGGTGGAAACCGGAACACCTGGAGGAAACCCACATGGAAACTGGGAGAATTGCAAACTTCACACGCAGTCACCTGAGGTGGGAATCGAACCCGGGTCCCTGGCGCTGTGAGGCTGCAGTGCTAACCATTGAGCAACTGTGCCACCTGCTTGGTGAAGACCAAGAACTCATGTCTCTGTGCACATGGGTGATCGTTCTGTCCCCCTCCAGGGACCGGAATAATGATGGAGGTAAACCTTTACTGTGTCTCTGATTATTTTGCTTCGACTGAGGCAGGAACAGAATGACAGAAATTGCTAACAGCGGATGTGCTAGAAGCATATGCAATAGCAAAATTTGAGACATTTTAGAGGCACTTTAAATAATAGAAGAATAGACATGGATTACAGGAATTTGTACCACATTAGAAGCAAAAGGAATTTAGTTTAGAAAGGTGTCATTTTTCGGCTCAAACTTGGTGGGCTGAAGGGACTGTTCCTGTGCTGTACTGTTCTTTATGGAATCTTATCTGCACTTCTTACCTTTCAGAAATTATAGTTGGTGTCTTTCAGCTCATGCCATGTCAGTGTTAAATTGTAGGATTTGGGTGTTTTTGTTTCTTTGTAGTTTACAAAGAATAAACTTAATCAGTTTGTTTTTACGTCTGTGGCACTTGGCACAAATGGCTAGGCATCTGAATGGATATTAAAAAAAAAAGTTGTTTCTAAAAAGTATGAGTTTGGAGTGTGATCAGGCAAATAACCTAGTATTAAGGATATATTAATCATAAATTGATTTGACAGCTGTTGTCTAACATTATTAATGCTGTGTTAATTCAGATTTTTAATGTATCAAGAGTGCAACTGTGATTGAAATTGCAAAACTGAGAGCTTCATTTGACGAATGTAACAGTTTAAGGAGGTGTTTTGAAATTGATTTTTGCTCTCTGCTGGCCATTTCTGGTATTTCATTGTTTAGCAAAAATAGAATACAAATTGCTGTCACTGACATAACATAAATATTCACTGAGTTGCAGTGCCACCACTTGAGGGTTAATCATTTTATTCAATTTATTCAGATATAATAATTCTGATCAATGGTAACAAATATTTGTTGGCATTCAGCAGAATAGAGTTCTTAATTAGCTTATTCAGAATCATTATTCAGAATCAATTATTCAGAATCAAATTGTACAGCTCATGCATTACATTTGTTCATTCTCAAATTATAAGTTTTTCATCAAATACACTCTTAAACATTAGTATCGGGGAAATAAATAGAAATTCAGTCATGTGTGGGGCAGAATTTTATCGGAAATTGGCTTAGTGTCAATTTTGATATATATCACAGAGGATTTCATACTGTGAGGCCTAACAAGATTTCTCAGATTATTTTCTGAAACTTGGTTCATTACCTGTTGACCATATCCCATAATGGTGCATTTTTCATATCCTCCCACTCATTGCAGGTCACTGCTGAGACCTCTCCGAACTCCTGGCTCGAGCACCATATTTAAAACACAGGTGTACAACAGGTTAGATGCTGTCAGCCAGAACTGCTCTGCCAGGTTCCTGTCATTTATCCAGTTAAGTCCGACAAAGTCAGAATTGCACCCCACTTTGCTGATAGGGACCTTGAGCTCCCAAGTGGAGTGGGTTATGCACAGGAGGGTCATCTCTTCTCCCAGGGCCAACAGAGGAAATTATGTCCTGATGCTTCCAGCCTAATTTGAGTTTGTCACCCAGTCAGTGCGATACCCACAATCCGGCCAGATAATGCAATTCTGCAAAGTGGTCAACGACTACCTCTACTGCCATCTTCAATTTACTATTTTGCACTTGACTATTTACTGTAATGCACACACCTCCCACCCAAGGCTCATAGCCTTCCATTCTCACTTCTGTATGCAATATCTCCTCTTGCTCTCAATCCCAGCCAAACCCTCGACACTAGAAACTCTACATCCATGCAGTGTTGTTTACTCAAACTCTGGGCACTTCTGCCTCACCTGCCAGGAGGCCTGAAGTTTGGCTGCTCACCCTTCGCAAGAAGAGGATCCTGGTTGTGGCCAGCGAAGACTGTAGCAATTATGGTTGTGCTAAGTGAGAATCATTGTCGATTGTTGTGCTACTCTCCCCATTACCATGTATGTGCTTTCAATATATTCGCGCGCGCTCTCGCCTGCTCCCTCCCTCATCCCCTTTGGCACAAATGACACCTGCACACTGTGATTACAAGGGCAATCCCCCAAGTCATTGTCGTCTCCATCTCTGGGGAAGAAGTCATAGATCACACTGAGGATACGTTGGCAAGGCTGCCTCCTGTATTCTCCTCCAGTGCAGATACTTGCATCTCAGTATTTTTGTTAGATTCAAGTCAGGATCACAAGTTTATGACCATATCACTGACAGTTGGAGGATTGTTGTGATGTTGCCATTTTAAGACTTCACTGAAATATGCCAGCAGTTGCAGAAGCAGTGGACTGGTTTATTGGAAGCACATGGCAAAGTAACTGTGAAGTTGTAGAATTCCTCAAACTGTGGTTTCCATAATGTTGCCTGTGACCTGAGAGTATCTGGCTGCCTCCATGAAATATATTTGCATCGACCCGTACTCCATCATTCTAGCCATTGGTGTTCAGCCCTACACAGGCCTCCTAGATATCTCCTTTTGTGCCACTAGAGGTTGCTGAATCTTCTACCTCAACCGTGCCTGCTGTCCTCAAACATTCAATCTCAAGGAGGAAGAGCCTGTGATGGGGCAGGACACACTGCGCGTGCCTGGATCCTCTTGTCACAAATGCCCCAGGTTCACCTGACCAAAAGTCCAATTCCAACAAGCTCCACTGTCGAGTAGCCTCACTCCTCCATAGCCACGGATCCAGGGACAGTGCCAAAACATAATGGGAGGGAAAGGAAGATGACCTTCCTGAGATCATGTTGATAGTACACCGCTTCATTGTAAATATGTTCTTAAATTTGTAAATGCATGTTTGTGTTCATCTTGGTTGTGGGAGTAAATGTCTTCCCAGTTGCAACTAAATGAATGAAGGTGCAGAACTAGAGTTTTATGGTCCACAGTGTGAAATGAGCAACACCTGCACCATGTGCAGTTCTATAGGACCTTGGAAGGTGCTTACTACTTTTGTGACTAGGGTGAATCTTTCCTGGCCCATATATATTGCTTGGTCATCTCAGTCATTAATAGATTGATTCCTGATAATGAAGTAAGAGAGCCTGGTGCCAGGATTTGGACTCCACAAAGTAACTGAATTCCTAAAGGCTTACTCAGGCATTTGCTGCTCACTGACATCATTCACCTGGACTCTGTGGGTGTCTGTTTTATGCTAATGCCTTTTTGAAATGCTTTACATCATACACGTGAAACAGCCTCCCTGCTCAGAATTCAACATTTACCCCACCCACTCTGGATATGCATTACAGTAGCGCCTCGACATACGAACGACCCCGTTCACGTACAAATCTGTTTACGAACAGAATTGTACGTAAAATTTGGTTCAACGTACATACGAAATTCAAGGTACGACCGCAAAAAGCCCGTGTACACGCTTGTTGAACGCAAAAGCTCTCGGGGGCCCCAAGTGATCTCATTCCGTTAGTCATTGGCGCATGTGCTGTGAACAGCGTTCGTTGCTACGTCCAAGCATTCTTACGCTATCCGAACAATGGGAAAAATTGATTCAGTTCGCGAACCGGATCCCAGAACGGATTAAGTTTGTAAGTCGAGGCGCTACTGTACATCGGAAGGAAGCAGCAGGCATGCTTCATACAATCAGTCACAGGCATGGCTTCTCAGTCTAGATGAGCCCCCCTTTCAAAATCTACACGTTACCTTATTGATTGCCCTCCCCTTCAATCCCCATTTGGTTTTGGACTACTTCATGTTCCCACCCAACCCATTTATTCAACTGTTCGTCTCCAGATTTTATCCCCTGAGACCCAGTCATATCAAATCCTTGTGCCAGATACAGTAATGCACAGTGGCCACAATTGAAACCAGGGTGGGGCTGATAGTCAATGAGCTTCCTGCCTCCCCACCCCTTTCCCTCCTATTCTCAATTAATGTCCAGCAATGTTTCATGCATTGACAGAAACCACACACAGATGATCTGGATTGTTCTGTTTCTTAATATGCCTGGATACCTGTTTCTGGCACAGTTTTATCTCCTACCTTTTCTAATATTGCTCTTAACTGTCAAATTTCCCAGCACCCTCCCCATTGTAAAACTGCATAAAAATGTGGAAATAAAACAGGCAGCCAGCTATTTCTGCACCGTAGACCCAAGCACACAAATGAAAGAAGGATCACGTTGAATTGTTAACTTAGTTATACTCAAACAAAACACCGGTCATTCTTGGCACATAATTTTGCTCAGTAAGCTTCTGTAATATGGTCCATATAAATAAAGTGACTACAAAGTTACTGGATATGTAGACTGTTAAATACTGTAGAGCCAACACCAAACTCGATGTCTTTTTTTTTTAAACATTTGAGTATTTCAGCTGCTACGTTGAGCTTTGAAGAGAAGAAACTGACTGGCTGTTTAATTCCCAACTCATCTTCCTAAAATAAAACAGCATTTAAATGGCTTAACATAATTTCCTACTGCAAAAACCAGTGCAGTTGTCAATACAGCTTCAAGCTGTCACAGACATTCTGACACTCCTCTGCACATTTGAGTTTTTTGCCTTTATTTTTGTACAAATTTATCAAGGGAGCCACTTGCATACTGTCATTTAAAACAAACCTCTGATTGAATCCACTCATGCCTACGTATCTCCTACATTTGCCTTCCTAACTACTGACTCAATATGCAAGTTTACCTTGATAATCCTGGACTAGAACTCTCCAGTCTCTCTCTACTTCAGTCTTCTGAATTCTCTCCTCATTTAGAAAATAGTCCATGCCTCTTTTCTTCCTACCGAAGTGCATGACCTCTCACTTTCTCACATTGTACTCCATCTACCACTACTTTTGTGTACTCGCCTAACCTATCTAAATGCTTCTGCAGCCTCTCCACTGCCCCAGTGCTACCTGTCCCTGTATCTCTTTTTATTGTCTGCCCTCCGTTCTTTCATCTAGATCGTTATGTATAAAGTGAAAAGTTGTGGTTCCAGCACTGGGTCTTGTGGAACACCACTTGTCACTGGCTGCCATCCTGAGAAAGACTTTTTATCACCCATTTTGTGCTTTCTGCCTGACAGCCAGGCTTCTATCCATGCTAGCACCTTACTTCTGACACCATGGGCCCTTATCTTTCTTAGTAGTCTCCTGTGTAGCACCTTGTCAAAGGCCTTTTTGGAGTCCAAGTAGATAACATTCATGGTTCTCCTTGGTCTAACCTACTCATTACCTCCTCAAAGAATTCTAGAAGATTTGTCAGGCATAACCACTGCTGCTCCTCCTCCTTCCCACCCCCACCCTGCCTTTGATGAAACCAAGCTGACTTTGCCCTATGTATCCATACATTTCCAAGTATTCAGAAATCTCATCCTTCGCAATGGGTTCCAGGATCTTAACCACGACTGAGGTTAGCCTAATTGGCCTGTAGTTATCCATCTTTTGCATTTACTCCCTTTTTAAACAGGGGTGTTAAGTTAATGATTTTTCAGTCCTCTGGGACCATCCTTAACTCTAGCACTTTCTAACACCTTCAGCTATCTCCCTTAGAACTCTGTGATACAGTCCATCTGGTCCAGGTGGTTTATCCACCTTCAGGCCATTCAGTTCTTCTAACACCTTCTCCTTAGTGATGACCACCATACTCAGCTCTGACCCCTCTCTCTTGATTTTTTTTTGGGAAATTACATATGTCTTGCAACGTGAAGACTGATGTGAAGTAATTATTCATTCCTTGTTCCCCACTACCATCTCTGCAGCATCATTTTCCAGCAGTCCAATGTCCTCTATTGCCCTCTAAAGAAACTCTTACAGTCTCCTTTCATATTACTGGGTAACTTTCCCTCCTCTTTAGTGTTATTCCTCCTTATTTATTTTTTTGTTTGCCCTCTGTTGATCTTTGTAAGCTTCCCAATCCTTCTCACTGCCCTTCGCCATATTATATGCTTTGTCTTTTGCTTTAAGCTATCTCTGACATCCTTAGTCAATCACTATTGCCTCATCCTCCCTATAGCAGGCTTCATTTCCCTCTGGATGAATCGTTGCTGAGTCCCTTGAATTACTTCCAGAAACTCCTGTGTTTGCTGTTCCACAGTCTTTCCTTTTGAGGTTCCTCTCCCAGTTAATTTAATTTTACCTAGCTCCTTCCACATGCCTCTGCAGTGCATTTATTCAGCTGTAATACCGTTACCTCTGAATTCCCTCTGCAATTTGAGAGGGAGAAGATCGTAACAATCATATTATGATTGTTGCCTCCTAAGGGTTCCTCCTCCTTAAGCCCCCTTATCAAGTCTGCCTCATTGCACAACACTAAATTCAGAATTGCCTGTTTCCTAATGGACTCCAGCACAAGCTGCTCCAAAAAGCCATCTTGTAGACATTCCACAAATTCCTTTTCTTGCGAACCACTGCCAAACTGCCAAACTAATTTTCCCAGTCCACTTGCACTTTGAAATCCCCACATGATCATGTAACTTTGCCATTCCTGCACACCTTTTCTATCTCTTGGTGTATCTTGCGCCCCAGACTACTGTTTGGAGGCCCGTATGTATCTACAACTGAGCTTTTTTTTTACCTTTTTGCGATTCCTCAATTCTACCCACACAGATTCTATGCCATCTGACCCTTCATCTCTTACTAATAAGGCAACCCACCCCCTCTGTCCACCTGCCTATCTTTTCGATGGGATGTATATCCTTGAATATTCAGCTCCCAATTCTGATGCCCCTTGCAGCCACGCTTCCGTGATACCCACCATATCACACCTGCCAATTTTGATCTGCACCACAACCTTATTCCTTCTACTGTGTGCATTTAGATATAACACTTCAGTCCTGTATTAACCATCACTCTTTTCATTGTCATTCATTTGCTCAGTATTGTTGAAGTTTGATTGCTAACTCTTTCCATACACTCTGTCCTATTAGTGTCTGTGCTGAAGATTTTAATAACGTCTCCTGAGTTCTGTACTCTTACTCCTTTAATTTGTGTTTTATAATTTCCCCTATAACTGAATCCATCCCCTCCGCCATTTAGTTTAAAGCACTGTTTACAGCCCTAGTTATGCAATTCGCTAGGACTCTGGTCCCAGCGCAATTCAGATGAAGACCATCCGTTTGGACCAGGTCCCATCTTCCCCAGTACTGATGCCAATGTACCATGAATTCAAACCCGTTTCTCCCACACCAATCTTTGAGCCACGTATTTATCTGCTTAATTTTATTGACCCTGCGCTAATTAGCTAGTGGCTAACATAGTAATCCAGAGATTTATTATCTTTTTGGTTCTGCTTTACAATTTAGTTCATAGCTGTTCATATTCCCTCAGCAGAACCTCTGCCCTAGTTTTATCTGTCATTGGTACCTATGCGGACTACGACCACTGGATCTTTACCCTCCCACTCCAAGTTCCTCTGTAACCCAGATGAGATCTCCCAAACCTGAACCCAGGCACCAGACAGACAGCACAACCTCTGGATTCTCGATCCTGGTCACAGAGAAGTGCCTATGCCTCTAACTATACTATCCCCAATTTGAACAACGTTTGTCTTCTGAACCCCTACTCTCCCAACCCCCAACCATGAATGCACTATGGTGCTGTGGTCAGTTGGCTCATCCTTCTTGCAGTCCCTATTCCTGTCCATACAGGCAGCAAAAACTCTTGAACTTGTTGGACAAGGAAAGGGGTGGAGGCTCCTGCAACTCTATCTCCTGGATCCATCTACCTGTTTCACTCAAAGCACATTCTCCTGTCCCTGACCACTGGCCAAATACGAGTCAATTAGTCTAAGTGTCACTGTCTCCTGAAACATATCGTCTAGGTAACTTTCTCCCCCCCTTCCTGATGTGTGGCAATGTTTGAAGCGCAGACTGCAGCTCATAGACTGTGAGCTAGAATTCTTCCAGCAACCAACATTTAGTACAGACAGTCACTGGGAATCACAATGGGGTCCAATAACTCCCATATCATGCAGAAACATTGCAAAACTTCATAGCTATCTTTTTGAATGAGGCATAATATCTTTCAATTCCATCCTCCTGTACATTTAGGCACTAAACAGGTGATTTTAAGTTTAATGAAATACCTCCATGGGATTAGAATCATCCTGTGAACTACCATCTTTCTCTCCTTTTTATTCTCTGTCTAATCTTCAATTGTTGTATTTCCATTTCCCTTTCCCTTTCTCTTTCTTTGCCAATTTAAGCCTTTTTAATTCCATTTCTCTACTTTTTTTCTCTCTAATCAAAATGTCTCAATTTTTAACTGAATTTCACTAATACTAGCTATAATATATCACTTCCAGGTTTCTTTTCTTTACCTCTAAGTATTGAGTAATAATTTTAATTGAATAATTCTCACAAGGTTCCTGTTTTTATTTCTACCTTCAATTTGTCCACTGTTTTGTCTCAGTTCTATGATTTGAAATTTTCCACTGTTGCATCTTCTACTCCCAGAAAAAAGCTTAGCAAAAGTCAAATCCTTTTTTCACAATCTGACTCTGTCCGATGAAGTTGTTTATTTAAGGGATATTTCTCTGATTCAACAAAGTTTGATTTTAGCTGGCCCCTACTTCATGATCCCAGTTCATGTTAATACTCTCAAGTGAAATCTGACTTGTCAGATCCTCATTTTGTTCTTGTGTGCTGTAGACATCAATGTCTGAACACCCACAAAGATGCTGCTAGTTTACTGTTACTACAAAGAATAAATATTTATTCAAAAACACTACAAACATTTTCTATTCCTGTCTGAGAGGTTAGTAAGGTGGGAAAGTATGTGGATGAGCACTTGAAATATCATAGAATTCAAGGCTATGGGCCATGTGTGGGAAAGTGGGATTCGTGTAGAAGTGATTTACTTTTTGGTTCAGACCTGATAGGCCGAAAGGCTCTTATGTACTGAGAGTCAACATGGACAAAAAGAAAGATTTGGAAAGGGTTCAAATACACACTTCCCTTTTCTCCAACAACATACCCTTCTTAATACGAATTAGGAAAATAATTAAAGTTATACATTGCTTCTGCATGGCTAAGTACAATATAAAATAAAGGGTACAATTGTAAGTGGCACAAAAGTAGGAGGACTGAGGTGTATATGTGGGAGTGTCTATCCGCATCTAGAGCTGATGGCAAGCCCAAGATTCCATGCAAAGACTACAGTGTGTAAGGTTCTAGCCCAAGAGATGCTGTTTGTTGCGAACTGTTCTGGCTGCTGCCTCATAAATTCATCCTCCTGGACCTGCAAGGCATTTGGACTGACAATTAGCACCAGGAGGTCAAAAGTTTTGGGCAAGGATTTAGAAACTTCACTACGTCTCCAGAATAGATTGTCAGTGTTGATGCACCTAACTTTGATTTAGCAATTGCTAACAATGTGTCCATTGCTTTTGTAAATAAGCAGTAGATTAATAAGGCTACAGCTAGCATATTGAAGTTGAGTTGTCAAATGTGGAGCAACTGCAAACTAACAAAATACAAAGCTCCGTATGTATGAGGCTTTGTTTGTCAACACCCTCCTTTTAAAGGAGCGAGGCATGAACAATTTATGCAAGCCATGAAAGTGAGATGAACAGCTTTTACCTCTGCTGCCTCAGATAAACATTACGCATCTTATGGCAAGTCAAAATGTTGAACATGGAAGTAGACTCCTATGCAGAGATCCTCTGCATGTACGCCCTCTTGATTAAGTGATCAGTCCAATGGCTGGATTATGTAAATTGAATGAATGTCAGCTGCATTCCAAAAATATGCTCAAGGCAAGTTTGCTATCGCCTGCATCTGCAATACAAGGAGAACTGCAACCAAGACTTTTAGTTGGATGAGAATCCTCATTGTTGACTTGAGTACCTGGAGATGCACAGTCAGGAATGGCATGGAGAAAGCAAAGGGCATAAGCAGTTAGATGGCAGAAAAGAAAACCTGGTAGAAAGGAAGTTCATCAGTCTACTTTTGACCAACACTTTCTTCCTGCAGCTGGCACAGATGAATTACCATTGGCATACTGATGTGTGTAGCAATAGCTATTTTTTTCTTCCTGAGATCAGCATGCCATCAGCTGAATCATAAGTGCAAAAATATCCGACGCTTGAAACTTGGGCAAGGGAGAAGAAAATTCCATTGGGATTCTTGATTGCTCACTTTTGAGCATATTGTGTGTGCACGTGCCACATGTCAAGCCTGATGCAATATTTAAGTATGATCATTAAGCTCAATACCCTAAACCCACCCTTCCTCCATACCCCTTGATTCCCTTAGATACGGGCTATAGCTATGTCATTCTTGAAAACAATATTTTGGCCTCAACTTCTCTCTCTGTCCGTCTCTCTGTCCGTCTCTCTGT
>NC_057715.1:80674672-80682313 GCF_004010195.1 Chiloscyllium plagiosum | reverse complement strand
ATAAAAGAGACCTAAGGGGCAACGTTTTCACACAGGGTGGTACGTGTTTGGAATGAGCTGCCAGAGAAAATGGTGGAGGCTAGTACAATTGCAACACTTTCAGGCATATGGATGGGTACATCAATAGGAAGGGTGTAGATGGAGATGGGCCAGGGGCTGATTGGTGCGACTGGATTGTCATGGACAAGTTGGACCAAAGGGTTTGCGACCATGCTGTACCATCTCTATGATTCTCTGACTTTAATTGCCGAAGTTTCAAATCACTGCAGGCAGTTAGAGACTGAGCTAGAATTGTAAGGTCTTTTGGAGGTTCCACAGTTCTGGAGGATTGCAGGGACTTGATGATGTTGTGCATGGAAGTAGAGATATAGGGACTGAAGCTGGGATCAGAGATAGAGAGACGCGCAGGGGATTACAGAGATATGGTGGCCAGTGTTCTCTCGTGGAAGTTCCATGTAGAGGGATGGTTTTTGGACCTGTTGGACTTTGGAAAGATAGGTAGATTTGGAGGGGCTGGAGGGGTTTACAGATGCATGGAGAAATGTCGTGACTGGAGCATACGGAGATGGTGAGGGCTGGAGGAGATGCAATAATTTGGATGGACTGCAGAAGCTGGAGGGGTTCTCACAGAAAAGGAGGATTGTATGAATGTGAGGAGTTTACAGAGATAGGGGGTTGGAGCATTCTCAGTAATTAGTGGTTTGGAGCACTGTCCAGACGGGGGGAGGCTTCAGAATGATGGAGGAGTCGAGCAAAAGGAAGTGGTTGCAAAAATTATAGAACATAAACATGTCACTTTGGTGCTGTGCCACTGAGGGTCATCAGAAGGACAGTCTTCCTCAATAAAATGTACAGATCCTCAGGGGAATAGACAGGTGGATGCTGAAAGGTTGCTTCCTTCCTCTTATGAGAGAGAGGCAGACAACGAGACTCTGTTTGACAAAGATGGAGAAGAGAGAGTTCTCTTTTTCTTCCAATGGCCCAAACCTACTTCAGGTTTGTTCCCACACGGCTAAAAGGAAAGCAATGCGAGAACAAAGAGCAAAGCCGGTTGGGACTGCAGGAGATATGAGACGAAGGCCAGTTTGGAAGGGGTGGAGGGAGTGAGAGAGAAGGGAGATGTTCAACAGCAAGAAGGGTTTACAGGGAGTGGACACTGTCAGGACTGGACAACATGACACGCTCTCTCATGAGAGGGAGATAACGAAATGGCACAAGGTCAAACACAGCAGGAGGATCCCAAGCTCCACACCTGTCATTTACTCCGGGAGCTGATCTCACCCAGTCTGGGGCCAAGCCCCACATACAAACAGCATGAGGTTTCCCAGTTCCTGGTGCTCAGGGCCCAGTGCACTCACCCCTGAACCAGTCGGTGAAGTATTTACACAGTTATACATTCTCCAGCAACACTGTGCCCTAGCCGACATAAACTGGTAAATTCACACTCTACCAGGCAAGAACCATCTGCACTCAGATTCCCTGGTGATACAATCCTCTGAGTGATAGTCTGCAGAGAACAACAGAATCCATGAATCCCCATTGCATGGGCCAGGGTCAATGACAAAAGTTTCATTCTTTCAAAAATGACAACTCCTCAATTCCTGCATCTCACAAACCTGCCATTTAAAATGTTAAAATAAAGTACATTCCAAATGAAGGCTTTGATGAGGTGAGCTCTGGTCAGTAACATAGATCTGGATGTTACGGAGAGTGCTTTCTCCCAGAGCACCACCAGGTCAGTGTCAGGCACACAGACAGAACGGAAAAATAGATTCACATTGGAATTCACATCTCCCAGCCTGGGAACCTGAAGCTGTGCTCACCCATTCCTGTAAAGTTCTCTAGAAACGGGACATCACACTATCGTGTTGCTACTATTTAAGGAAGACAGTAAAGAAAAGCCAGGAAACTATAGACTGTTGAGCCTGACATCGGTGGGCAAGTTGTTGGACAGAATCGTAAGGGACAGGATGTGCATGTATTTGGAAAGGCAAGGACTGATTCGGGATAGTCAACATTGCTTTGTGAGTTGGAAATCATGTCTCACAAACTTGATTGAGATTTTTGAAGAAGTAACACAGAGGATTGATGAGGGCAGAGCGGTAGATGTGATCTATGTGGACTTCAGTCAGGTGTTCAACACGGTTCGCCATGGGAGACTGTTTAACAAGGTTAGATCTCACGGAATACAGGGAGAACTAGCCAATTGGTACAGAACTGGCTCAAAGGTAGAAGACAGAGTGTGGTGGGGGAGGATTGGTTTTCAAGCTGGAGGCCTGTGACCAGTGGAGTGACAGAAGGATCGGTGCTGGGTCCAATACTTTGCATTATTTACATAAATAATTTGGATGTGAGCATAAAAGGTATCGTTTGTAGGTGTTCAGTTGACAACAAAATTGGAGGTTTAATCGTCAGCGAAAGAGGTTACTTCCGATTACAATGGAATCTTGATCAGATGGACCAATGGGCTGAGAAGTGGCAGATGGAGATTAATTCAGAAAAATGCGAGGTGCTGCATTTCGCAAAAGCAAATCTTTGCTGGACTTATAAACTTAATGGTAAGGTCTGACGAAGTGTTGCTGAACATAGGGAAATTGGACTGCAGGTTCATAGCTCCTTGAAAGCAGAGTCGCAGGTGGGTAGGAAAGTGAAGAAGGTGTTTGGTCTGCTTTCTTTTCTGAGTATTGAGTACAGGAGTTGGGAGGTCATGTTGTGCCTGTACAGGACATTGGTTAGGTCACTTTTGGAATATTGTGCCCAATTCTGGTCTCCTTCCTATCGGAAAGATGTTGTGAAACTTGAAAGCGTTCAGAAAATATTTACAAGGATTTTGCCAGGATTGGAGGGTTTGAGCTATAGAGAGAGGTTGAATACGCTGGGGCTGTTTTTCCCGGAGCCTCGAAGGCTGAGGGGTGACCTCATAGAGGTTTATAAAATCATGAGGGGCATGGAGAGGGTAAAGAGACAAAGTCTTTACTCTTGGGTGTGGCAGTCCAGAACTGGAGGGCATAGGTTTATGGTTAGAGGGGAAAAATATAAAAGAGACTTAAAGAGCATTTTGTTTCCCCGCAGAGGGTGCTACGTGTATGGAATGAGCTGCCAGAGGAAGTGGTGGAGGCTGATACAAATACATCTGGATGGGTATATGAATAGGAAGGGTTTGCTAGAATGTTGACCAGAGATGCTGGTAGGTGGGATTGATTAGATTGGTATATCTGTTCGGCATGGACAGATTGGACCGAAAGGTCTGTTTCCATGCTGTACGTCTCTTCGACTCTAAGAGAGGCTGAATGGTCCAATCAAAAATGATCTGTGTTTCAAATCATAACTTCGTTCAGGTTCCACAATCCATTCTTGGTTCCGTCTTGCAGGCTCTATGAATCCCGCTCCATCTACACTCCTACAGGACCCACGGCCCTTCCCATGTTTGTACCATCGTCCAGGTTCTGCAGCCCTTCCTGCCTCTGTAACATGGCCCGGACTCTACAACTTTTCCTTCCTCTGCAATGTTCCCCAGAAGGGAAATGGAGGCCGGTGGCATTTGCAGGGTTCGGGAGGGATATCGGGGCTGGAGGATTTTGCAGGCGTTAGGAATATTGGGACTTGAGGAGGTTTCACAGTTTATGAGTGTTGTAGGGACTGAAGGAAGTTACAAAGATAGGGATGGTTTCAGATTGGAGGATTCTGCAGAAAAAGAACTTTACATGGTTAAAGGCAGGATACTTAGCAGTGTGCACAAACAGTGTGTCCCTGAAGTTACTACCCAAGTTGAGAGGGTGTTAAGAAGGCGTACGGTGTGTTGGCTTTCATTAGCGGGGGATTGAGTTTAAGAGTTCCAGGGTTTTGCTGCAGCTCTATAGAGCCCCAGTTACACCACACTTGGAATACTGTGAACCGTTCTGTTCTCCTCATTATAGGAAGGAAGTGGTGGCTTCAAAGAAAGTGCAGAGGATACTTAGCAAGATGCTGCCTGGACTGGAGGGCATGCCCATTGAAGGTAGGTTGTGGAAGCTAGGGCTTTTCTGATCGGAGTGAAGAAAGAAGAATGGTGACATGATAGAGGTGTACAAGGTAAAGAGAGGCTGAAGATGTGTTGCTGGAAAAGCGCAGCAGGTCAGGCAGCATCCAAGGAGTCGGAAAATCGACGTTTCGGGCATAAGCCCTTCTTCAGCAATCTTCAGGAAAGAGAGACATCAATTGCGTGGATAACCAGAGACAACTTCCCATGGCAAAATGGCCATCACAAGGGGACATTTTTTTTAAGGTAATTGGCGGAAGATTTAGCTAAGATATCAGAGGCAAGTTATTTACACAGTGTGGTGGGTGCGTCGAATGGACTGCCAGCCGTGGTAGTAGATTCAGACACATTACAGACATCTAAGCAACTCTTGCATAGGCACAGCGATTATAGCAAAAGGTAGGGTATGTAGGATAAAAGATCAGCACAATATCGAGCGCTGAAGGACTTGTCCTTGGCTGTCCTATTCTATGTTCTAAATAGCGAGTGTTATGAAGGCAGGAAGAGGTTTCGAGAAGCTGTAGAGAAATGGGGTCTGAATGAAGAGACACAAAGAGGAGGCGTTGCTGAGGTTGTATGAGGTAACAGAGACAGAGGGCTGTGGGGACTGGAGGTGGTTTCACAGGGAGGGAGGAGCACAGAGCCACAGCAGGTGAAAGAAATGTGGAAAACTGTAGGGCCTACAGGGGTTTCTTGGAGCTGGGTAGGTTGGGATGGATCAGTTTACAGGGATAAGGATGTTGGTAGGATGGGTTGTTTTACACAGACAGGAATGTTTCAGGTGAATGGAGCTGAGTACAGAGATAAAGTGGGCTTTACAGATTGGAAAAACAAACAGACATATGGAGGATAGTCGTGACTGAAGATGTTTATAAATACAGGAAGGCTTAGGTTCTGCAGGTTATTTAGACATGGAGGATGTGGAATCATACAGATTTCCCAAGTGATAAAGACAGCAATTTTGGTTGGAGACAGTTTCACAGATTAGGGAGCATTTGCAACCTCCTCCAGTTTGGTCAGAGTGGGAAGGATTGTTGGGGAGGGTGATGATTACACATGTAAGAGCTGGAGAAAATTATCGAAAAGAACAGATGGATGGAGATACTGGAGGGGCGTACATTGACAGGGTGGGTGCTGGCAATGAAAAGCGCATAGATAGTTGGTCTTGTAGGAACTGGATCGGAAGAGTCACAGGCATTGGAATGACTTCTGCAGATTGGGAGTGTTACAGGGACTGAGATAATTGTAGGGTCTCCACAGATTGATCTCGTCTTTAAGAATGGAAGAGTTTATGTAGGTACGGAAAATGGGGCCATACTGTCCTGGATTCCTAATATCACACTTTGAAAAGCCTCCCATTTGCCAGTTGTTCCTTTTCCTTCAAACAGACTCACCCTCGATTGGAATCATAATATGGAGGTGCCGGTGTTGGACTAGGGGTGGACAAAGTTAAAAATCACCCGACACTCGGTTCCAGTCCAACCGGTTTATATGAAAGCACTAGCTTTCAGAGTACTGCTTCTTCATCAGGTGGTTGTGGAGCACAATCCTAAGGCACAGAATTTATAACAACAGGATGGCAGGGTCATGGAATATAGTATAAAACATACTTAGTTTAAGCCTTTCATCTGTTACAATGATCACCAGCGCTTCCAAAGCGAGTTGGACTACAACTGGCAGTTGTGCAATTTTAAATTCACGGCATTGACGCTGGCCAGATCCTGCCTAATGTCACCAAACCTGGCCGTGTTCCAGTTTTCCTCTTCAATCTGTGGACCTCTCCTTTCTTTTTCTTAACTATGTTAAAACGAAGACAGTTGTGGGCACTGGACCCAAAGTGCTCTCCGACTGACACTTCAGTCACTTGCCTGACCTCGTTTTCTGAGGGGAGGTCCAGTGTTGCACCTGCCTGAGTAGAGTAGGGCTCTCTGCATATCGATTTAGGAAGCATTCTTGGACACATTTGAAAAATTGCTCTCCTTCCAGGTCTTTTATACTCTGGCTGGTCCAGTCAATACAGGGAAAATTAAAATCTCCAGCCAATACTCCTCTATTATTCCTATAGTTATCTGCAATCTGTCTACACATCTGCTCCTCTGGTATCTGTTGGGTCTACAACAGTCTACAATACAGTCCCAGCAAAGTGACCACCCCCTTCTTCTTTCTCACTTCTAATCATGTGACCTCATTTGATGACCACTTAAGAGTATCCTCCCTGATCTGAACACTGTGGCTATGTCTTCCCTTATCAAAAGGACAAATCTCCCTCTTCACCCCCTCACATACTTGTCCTTCTATCACTCCTGTAGTTTCTTTATCCTGGAACACTGAGCAGCCAGTCCTGCCCTTCTCTCAGCCATGTTTCTGATATGGCTATAATATCCCAGTCCCCAGAGCTAATCCATGCTCTGAGCCCATCTGCCTTACCAATCAGGCCTCGTGCGTTGAAATAAATGCCCTTTAAACCAGAAGTCTTTTCCCTGCCTTGACTGTGTCCCTGGATATCCAGAATAGGAAATTTTGCTCTGGATGGCTGATGTCTTTTCCCCTGATAGGTCGATGGTCCCTCTCTTATTCAGAGTCCCTACTCCCTGCCAAACTAATTTAAACCCACACGGGTAATGTGAACAAATCACCCTACAGGGATGCTGGTGCCCCTCTGCTTCAAGTCCAACCTGTCAGCTCTACCCCAGAAGAGGTCCCAATGATCCACGAACTGACAAACCTGCCCACTTTAAGAGCTCCTCCATCACATAGCCATCTGGCCTGTCTTTCTGTTTCTATCCTCTCTGTCACACAGTACTGGGGGGTAATCGGGAGATCTCTTCCCCTGAGATCTCGAACTGACAAACCTGCCCACTTTAAGAGCTCCTCAATCACATAGCCATCTGGCCTGTCTTTCTGTTTCTATCCTCTCTGTCACACGGTACGGGGGTAATCGGGAGATCTCTTCCCCTGAGTTCTTGCTTTTTAACTTACCAAACTGCGTAGGGCTCCTCCAGGTGCTCCGGTTTGCTCCCACAATCCAAAGATGTGCAGATTAGGTGAATTGGCCAAGCAAAATTGCCCATAGTATCAGGTGCATAAGTCAAGGGTAAATATAGGGGAAGGGAATGCGTCTGGTGAGTTACTCTTTGTTGGGTCAGTGTGGACTTGATGGGCCAAAGGGCTTGTTTCTACATTGTAGCGAATATAATCTAATCAAACTAACTGTGCACATTTCACAAGACACCATCCCTTTGTTTAACTATGGCATGTGTACCAATTGCATAATAAACACTGGCTGTACACGCTCCCCCTTCAGAATGTTCTGCAACTGCTCAGAGACATTCTTGACCCTGGAACCCGGGAGGGAGCAGACCATCCTGGGGTCGCTTCTCCAGTTATACAGTCTCCTGCTTGTCCCCCTCACAACGGAGTCACCTATCAGTATCAATAATATCAGTATCTCCTATCATTATCATTAGACTGTGAGGACCAATCTACAGTTGGGTCTATATTCGGAAAGTGGGAGTATTTTAAAGTGATACAGTGAGAATTCAGGGCCAGCGTGGCCATGACGAGTGAATAGTAAAGGCTACATGTCCAGCAAACACTGATTCAGCGATATTGTGAGTTTCATA
>NC_057715.1:80635841-80674604 GCF_004010195.1 Chiloscyllium plagiosum | reverse complement strand
CCCAACATCAGTGTGAGGGAAATTATTGGAAACAATTGTGAGGGTCAATTTGAATCAATAATTGGAAAGGCAGGGATTGATTAGGGATACGGACTTGGTAGGAAAAGATCCTGTCTGATGAATTCAGCTAATTTTTCTTTGAAATTACAATTAAAAATATTGATGAGGGCAGTGCAGATGATGTGGGTTCCATGGAGTTCATTAAGGTCTTTGACAAGGTCCCACATGGAGAGCTCATCCAAAAGGGAAGAGCCCATGGGATCCAAAGCAAGTTGGCAAATTGGATCCAAAATTCGTGGAGGATTTGTTTTGTGATTGAAAGCCTTTGCCCAGCGGGTGTACCACAGGGATCTGTGCAGGACCCATTGCTGTTTATTATGGACATTAATGAGTTGGATGTGAAAGCAGAAGATATCATTAGTAGGTTTGCAGATGACATGAAAGGTGAGGGTGTTGTCCACAGTGAGGGGGACGGTCTCAGGCTACAATCTGAAGGTTGAAGCTGGATCAGAATTTCAAGACAGTCATTTCAATTGACAAGGCAGGCAAGAGCACAGCAGGCGATGAGGGAAAGCTGATGTATTAAGCTGCATTTACTTTGATATAAAATGCCTGACAGGAAAGGCAGATGAATGGGACTGGGATAATACAGGAATTACAGAGGTACAGCTGTGGGAAGGATAAGCCAAGCAACTTAATGTTCTGGGGTACAGATGCTACAGGAAGAAGAGAAGGAGAGGCATTTGAGGAGGAAGAGGAGCGGATATTTTGATCAGTGAAAACATCACTGCAGAATTTAGAGAGGATATTTCTGGCGATCGCTCAGTGAAGCTGTAATAGTACAACTGAGAAATGAGAATGGGTCGTCAGTTTGATATGACAGTACTACAGGTCCTCAGCAGTCAGCAGGAATTTGAGCAACAAACATGTGGGAGACGTCAGATATTTGGTCCGCAAGACGTGACATTGGTCCAGTATTGGAGGGACAGCACAGTACAGAAAGTTCCCAGTCAGCATTACTCCCCACTCATGGGAAGCCGGCTTTCCCCTCTGTTGTACTGATGCTCGCTAAGACAGCAAAGGTCTGGATTGATAACTGTAACACACCCGGTGCCGACTTATACAACAAGACTTACAGTCGGGGTAGTGATTGAGCCTGGGGTGTGTATGTACTGTGCTCCCCCTCCATCACTATATCCATGTCATTTCTTGTTGTAGAACAATACTGCTGTGAAACAGAATTCTACCTTTTTTCTTATATTGTCGTTATTTACTCGTTATTGTCGTTATATATAAAGTAGTTTCTATTCTCTTTCATAATGAAGATGTCAGTGCACAGCCAAGATGATGATTACCAGTGTAAATACTGGCAAATCCTAGTAGCCATCACTGAAATACTATTTATCAATGTTTTGAACAGGTGGTGGGGTCACAATGATTAAATATGGTCATGAAGCCATTGTGATAAAACCAGTTCTGTTAAAACTTAACTGGCTGAACTTGCCTTCCCTGCTGTTAATGCTCAAATTATGTACAGTAGTATTATATCTGAATTAGTGAATAATGAATTTAAAATGCATATCTTTGTGTTAGTATGGTGCATTGAAAAACCAAAGTGTTTTCCCACAAAGTAACATCCTTTTCAACTTCTAATTGTTTACGTCTATAGATCCAAGGGGAGTGCAACATTCACTGTGTTTTCAGTGACGTGTTCAGAACTATTCTTGGCCAAAGAGAAT
Source organism: Chiloscyllium plagiosum (assembly GCF_004010195.1). Lineage (NCBI taxonomy): Eukaryota > Metazoa > Chordata > Chondrichthyes > Orectolobiformes > Hemiscylliidae > Chiloscyllium > Chiloscyllium plagiosum. The sequence goes on along the minus strand of NC_057715.1, from coordinate 80,672,865 downwards.
GATGCTTGTTCAGTCTTTTCAGTAACAATGCAGATAATTGGGAGGAGTGGAATGTTCTCCTTTTAAGTTAAATAATTTGTCAGAAAAGTTGATCCAAATGTCTTGTTACCTCACACTGCAATAAGTTCCAGCCTTAACTACCATTCAGACTATACTGCTGTTGTGGTTTAAACATCTGTCCAGTGTTCATGGGACAATCAATTGTGAAGAGAGGGGGGAGCAAATATTGATGGACCTTTTATTTGTATTACACTACAATGTGTATTAATTTCACAGTTTAAAGAACACTCGGGAACTAATTGTTTTATTGCCCAGTTAAAGTAGGGTGGTGAAAGTAAGATGCATCGCCTTATTTTTCAATTTTGCCTTGTGTCGGGAAGATAGCCTTCAGTGCTACGTCAGGTGTCAACAGATGTTGGCGGTCTGGTATTGCACCATAAGCATTTGTGCAACTTTTAATGATATCAAAAAATGCTTGACTCTTAAACTTCACAACTGAGATCCAATATGCCCTTACTTGAGCGATGTTCACATGCATTTGCAGTTGAGTCAGTGCTTAAGCAATTAGGACTTAATATTGCTTTCGTTTTCTTCATTTCCATCTTTATTCTGGAATCTGAAGACCAGTTATGCTGTTCACACTCCGTTTCTGGTTGAGTTTAATGACCTGAGAGCATAGATCAGTGTTACAGCCTTCCTGATTTATATAATTCAGCGTAAGTTTTTTGTTTTAGGTAGGATTTATTTGGAAGGCTTAATATTTTGGCATGTGATCACCACACCAGAATGTTAATGATTCATTTATTTAAACAAAAAAAACTTTTCCAGGTTTCATGTCACCTGCACACAAACCTTATCTCAATTTTCTCTGAATATTGATATCGTAATAATGTTTTTTCCGGTGATCTTCCATAGCATATTCATTTAAAAAATTGTGAAAACATGGGAGAACTAACAGTCACTGAAATTTCTAGCCCAGTAATTTCCTTTAATAAAAACTGAAAGAACCGTAGGTGCAGTGATTCAGAAACAAAACTGGAATTTGCTGGAAAAGCTCAGTGGGTTTGGCAGCATCAATGGAGCGAAATCAGAGTTAACGTTTCAGGTTGAGTGACCTTTCCTCAGAACTGGGGGAGTTTTGAGGAAGGGTCACTTGACCCTTATTATTGCACGGTGGCACAGTGGTTAGTACTGCTGCCTCACAGCGCCGGAGACCCGGGTTCAATTCCCGTCTCAGGCGACTGACTGTGTGGAGTTTGCACGTTCTCCCCGTGTCTGCGTGGGTTTCCTCCGGGTGCTCGGGTTTCCTCCCACAGTCCAAAGATGTGCAGGTCAGGTGAGTTGGCCATGCTAAATTGTCCGTAGTGTTAGGTAAAGGGTAAATGTAGGGGTATGGGTGGGCAGCGCTTCGGCGGGGCGGCGTGGACTTGTTGGGCCGAAGGGCCTGTTTCCACACTGTAAGAATTCTAATCTTCTAATCTAATCTTCTAATTTCCTTGTTTGAGTTCTGTCGACCTAAGTTTGAGTCCTTGAGGTCTGTAGCATGGAAACGGGCACTTTGACCCAACTTGCCCACACCACCCAGTTTTCACAATTAAACTGGTCCCGTTTGCTTGTCCATATTCCTCCTCCCCAACCCGTCCATGTACCTGTCTAAATGTTTCTTAAATAGTGATATTGTACTTGCTCCCACCACAACACAACTAATCACAGGAAATGTTGAATATGGGCAGAATAATGATACTTATCCCTCACAAACCTAACAGCCATTGAAATGGGCTGCAGAAACAGCGTTATAACCCTAATTCAAGATAACAGCACTGCATACGGCTATTAGGTATGCATACAAACTTAAATCCATCCCATCTGCAAATAGATCAATAATGCAGAACATAAGGAGTAAGCATTAAATATAGAAAACCTCCCTTGCCTCCTCTAAAATCTGAAACTTAATGCTGCAGTAAGGCACTGCCCATGTTCAAAAGTTTTATTTCCTGCTAAACAGGATTTATTTGCACCAGGATCAAGGATTGTTTCTGAGCAATGACATTGGATTTATCTATTGAAGTGACCAGGCAATGGGAAGTATTTTTATTTCTAATCCCTAGGAGATTGATTCTGCACTTTGGGGTAGGTTCTGGCCAATCCTTGTGGGCCGACAGATACTAACTTTGCAATTGCAAAACTGGATTAGGGCTTCTTGGGTTCACAATGTAATAGGAGTTTGTGGTTAATGCAGTCATGCAAATTTGTACGAAGCTGTGGTACAAGTTGTGATCTTCTGTCTGTTTTTTTTTCAGCTGTTACTAATTATAAAAGTGCTGCATAGAAAACAAAATCTGCCATTCTTTTCTACATCTTAATATTCAGTATATTAATAAGTGGAGATTTTGTTGGGAGAATGTGTGTCTTGGAGACTTGAAATTTAGAGAGGGTTGACCCATGACATATGCAAAACTCTATACATAAAATGGGGAGGTGAGGGGTTTGTGTGGGGATGCTGTTGGGTGTTCTGTTTAGATGTAAAACCTGAACACTTGAATATTTTAATTATTCACTATCATTATGCACAATATGCTTATTTTATATATTTGACTAAATTTCATTTGCAAAATACCAGTGGTTACATATAAGGATTGAACTTCATTGAATCTTATTACTTCTGCGAACAGGGATGTGATAAGCCATAAATGATAAATAATAAATTATATCCACCATTACATTGAGGATGATTTGTGGAGTTAGGTTACACACTAGAGGGATGTTGTGTGTCATGGGCTTTAATTTACAATTCTCCACCAATTACAAGAGGCACTCTGCTGCAAATCTTTACATTTGTATTTTGATATGCATGGTGCAGAGTAGCTCATGGACTGTTATCAGTGTGCAGTAGATATCTGACTTTGAAGTCTTGAACAGTACAGAGGTAAAAGTACAGTAATGGAATCAGCATCATGAGTCATAATGTTCAAACCTTGGCTCAGTGTGGCTGAATATTGTCAGAAGGTTGATGTGTTTTAATATTTTAAAAAGAAGAGATAAAGGATCAGCATCCAAATGACCACTGTTAATAAGTACTGTGTGGTATTTCAGTGCATGTGCAGGACACCAGTAACTCTGCCTGACCATGAGGTAAGCACTGTGATAAATAAGGTTGCAACAAAAAAGAATTACTGGAGAAACCCAGCAGGTCTGGCAGTATCTGCGAAGAGAAAGCGGATGCTTTCATTTACAAAGTATCAATTTGCTTTCTCTCCAAAGAAGCTGTCAGACTTGCTCAGTTTCTCCAGCAATTTGGTTTTGTTTGATTTCCAACATCTGCAGTTCTTTGTTGTATTTTAGTCAATAAGGTTAGTTTTAGTGTCTTATTCAGTGTTTTTTCTGCCACATATGCATTCATTAGTTACTAACTGGATTTAAAAGAAATGAGTTTGATTGAAATGGTTTAAAGGAATTTAAAAAAAATAGATCTTTGTCCCTCCTCAGCCTCAACAAATGTTCATATTAATAACTGTTAAAAGGCTTCTAACATATGGATAGTATTTATTTTTAAAGTTAATAAGTAACTGCCCTTTTTTTTAACCCATATGTAATTTTCAAGTAAAACACTTGAAAGCTGGGATTTGGCCTCTGAGCCACACTAATGCTGTAAACACTCCAATTCAATAATTACTAGTGGCACATCTAATTTCATCGGAGTGGTGGAAGTGCTGCAATTAGGCTCAATGCAACTGATGTTGATAATGTGTGCGGGTCATACCAATAATCACTTAGATCAGAATATCAAGCGGATCCTATGATGTTTTTTTTGTATTTATAAACCTGTCTTTAACTATTTCAGAATTTTAACAGTGAAATATTTGTGCATCCAAAAAAAAATGCTTTGCCTCTTATTACCGGTATCAGTCGACTGATGTTTGGAAACCTAGATGTTGTAACTCTGTAAGAAGTAATGCTAATCAGAATGATGACACTCAGTGTTCACATTTGAAAGGTTTCTTCTGAAGATCAATGGAGGAACCAACCCCCTTCCACAGAAGACGAAAAGACAGATGGACTAAAGGTTGGGCAAAGAAGGTGGAACTCCTGGAAAAGCAGGCAACGACAACGACCTCTTTCAGATTATGGTCAATTCGCTAATACAAAGTTTTCTATCCCAGAGAACGGTTTGCCTATTCAGTCTCAAAAAATTGACACTGCAGAGAATGAAGTCACAGTTGTTGACTCCCAACCAGAGAAATGTGTCAGGATTCAGCTCCACAGAGATCCAAAAAGGAGGCCAATCTCTGTAATTGGTGGTGCCAGTATCTATGAGAATAATCGCTCAGAAGAAATAGTGGATCTTCTTACAATACAAGTAAGATTTTGCTGCATCAAAATCAAACTTTACTGCTTTGCCTGCTTCGCCTGCTTCTTTGGCTGAAAGCTTTGTTTCAGTTCTTCAAGAAACTCTGGAAAGGAATGTGAGCTGTTTGCTCTCCTCTGTTCTGAATCACCTATTCATATTCTTGCAAATACTTCTTCAGTGTTTTTGCCAAAAATGACATGCCTAAATAAATTTGCTTTTCTGAGTTGCACTTTAATTTCTTGCCAATTTCTTATATTTAGTGAACTGTTTTACTAATGTAACAGTTTTGAAAATTGCTGAATCTGTAAATCAGATAGCAAACATGATGCGTGTATACAGTTGTGTTGTGTCATTTGGTAAATAATTCATGTAATTTAAAATACAAGTCACGTGAAAGGTTATTGAGATTACTATGGCTTATTATATGCCAAGTATCCCTAAAAGAAGTCTCCTTTCAGTACACCAACAGTCAGCATCATGTTTTCAGTATTAGGATAAGAATAGCAAAATATTGGTTTTAAATTATCTGTGTGGTGAATGTTTATATTGATGAGAATTGGAAATTTTCCAAAACTCTATATGGTATCGGTGAACAAAAAGTGCATTTACTGAATGTAAAGCAGCAATTGGCACAAATGTTCCCTCAGTTTTTAGAAAGGGAAAAAGTTAATGGTAGTAATATATCATAGGTTACCACATGTTGAAATTGATATGGATATTCTGAAGTGTGAGAGAGGTGCGCCAGAAAGATTAGTGTGAAAACTTTGCAATATTTTGGAATTTTCTTTTCAAACTTGTCATAAGACTCTGATTTTGTTTTGAAGAAAATCTGTACAAGTAAGTGCAAATGTACATGCAGAATACTGAGAGGTCTGAACAGATTTTGAGAAGATTTTTCTTGAGAAGATTGTAGAAGAGACTAAGATCTGGGGGGACAGCCTGAGAGTTCAGGGTTGACCCCTTAGAACTGAGATGAGGAATTTCTTCAGCTAGAATCATTGGAATTCATTGCTATAGAAGGTTGTGGAGGCCATGTCATTGAATTAGTAATGAGATCTTGATTAGTAATGAGATCAAAAGTTAAGGAGCAAAGGCAAGAGAATGGAATTGAGAAATGCATCAGCTGTGATTGAATGGCAGGGCAGATTCAATGGACTGAATGGCCTAATTCTGCTCTTATCTCTTTTGGTATTGAACTTAATTTAATAATCTTTCTATCAACAACAGGTAAGCAAATTCATGAGATAAAGTGTTATTGGAATTTAAGTAAATAATGAAGTGGCATGTAATTAGCCAAATTGAAGCAAGGGGCTATTTGAGATCCCCTAATCAGAAAGTTGTTCATTTTCAAGGTGAAATGATGGAACAGAAAATAAAAACTTTGAGGGAATTGGATTTTAGTAAAGCAGATTTTGTGTAGAGGAAACATATTGGACAAAATACGAGTCAAAATTCCTTCTATTGATAATTTGGCAAAATGTTTAGCATGAATACTATACCTGCACCTTTTTTTTTGTACTATTGGAAGGAATTTGTCATTTGTGGGCAAGGAACCTTTGGTATTTCCCCCCCCCACTCTAATCATTAAAGCCAATCCTGGTACTTTTACATAATGAGTACAAATAGAAGCCATTTAGCTCATAGTAACTTTGTCTCTGTGAAATATCTGCCAATTTAGTCCCAAACTATTTTTCATTTCCCCCAAACCCTGAAAATTACCCCAAAATTAACTATCTTCAAGTGCTTATAAAACTATGCCTTTTAACAGTTTCTATGGAATCTGATTCCACCACCCTTTCAGATTGTGCATTAGTGATTCCAATCTTAACTTTCTGTTTGCAGGTATGGAGGCAGGAAGTAGGTGTGCTGCAGTGTGATGGGCACAGACAATAGTTTCCTTTTAACTTAAGAATAGTTAAATGCCTAGCACTGAGTTGAATATTTGCACTTTCTTGACCATAAAGCTTTGAGAACATTACAATAATACACTGAGGAGCTGCCATAAACATACTACTGGAGAAACTCTGGCAGCATCTGTGGAGCAAGAACCCAAAGTTAATGCTTCAAGCCTGATATGATTTCTTCAGAACTGGTAGGGTTTGGAAAAGTGACCAGGTTTATGCTGTTGACAAGGCCAAAGGAGAAGTGAGTGCTAATGGTACAGGTTGGGAATCCTTTATCTAGTGGACAAAGGGTGTTTTCAGTTTTTGGGTCCACTATAATCTGTTTGGGATTTTTTTAAGGTTGTGTGAAAGTTTTTCCATCTTCTAATGGTCCCAAAAGTGAAATATCTTTCCCAAGGAATTAAACAGACCTCTGGATGTGCTGAATTTGGCCCTTTTGGGGAACAAAACTTGGCTGAAAGATCTGTTGGGTCTGTTTGGGACAAGCAAAGTTTTCTTTTCCAGAGAACCAGAACTCAGTGTGTCTAAAGGTCTGTTCGGGTCCACTACCGAAAACATCTTTCGGTATTTGGGTCGTTTTGGTTTTCAGATGTATAAATAATGGATACCTGACCTGTAGTAGAATAGTGCTAATAGTAGGTGAGAGTAGAAAACAGGTCAGCTTGGATGAGAGCAAACCCATGTTAATAAGAAACTGGTGGCGATAAGTGGTGTCATCAAAATGGACCAATATGTACGTCTTCTGATTTTTTTCTACTTTCAGGGCTCAGCATTTGAGTTTAAAATGAGATGATGTTCCTCCAGCTTGGGGTGCAGTTGCTTAGTTATCAAGTGTGACCAAAATATGCAAGTGTGCATGAATATTAAATGACCTGGTTTCGATATGAGGTGTTATGGCTATATGCCCTGCCACCATTCACTGTTTAGGTTGAAATATGATGTATTAAAGATTAAAATATGCTGGAAGACGATTGGCATCTCTAGATAGCCCAGCACTAATTGGCAACACAAGGCAGAGAGCAGAAGATTGACACAAAAATATGGACCTAGACACTGTTTTTGAAAGTTGATGCAATAAATTAAATATCTGAAGAGTTTGAGTTTTATAGATCAGAAATTCTTGAAAGTTGGTTTACTTTCTATACTGCGTTGATTACCTTAATTCAGATGGCATTTGAGATTTTAAAGTTGGCTTCCAAGTCCTTTGTCAGAAGGAAAATGCATATTGATGACTCAGCTCCTGATTGCTACCTAATTTTCACTGAAGAAAACTGTATGAAAGTGAACTTGAATGTAATGCATTGTACAGTTGAATATTCCAATTTGGCTAACAGGAAAAGTATCAATTCTGTAAAGTACTGGAGGACAGACAGTGTGATTGAAGATTATTTAGTCATTCCTCCAGAGAATTGAAGAGATTGTTGCAGGGTAGAGAATTACCACGTGGAACAAAATTAATGTGCTTTATTAGTTTAATATTTAATATTCAGCAATTTTTTCCCCCTTTAAAGCCTCTTAAGCTGTATGTAGCATTTAAGAAGTGCAGTGTTAATTCTTTTTCTTTGTGTGGATGGTTAGCTAAAAGCTCTCAGAAATCACTAATTGCATTTTCAATGTTAGAGGTTTACAGCTTATCAATAAACGGTACACAGGGTGCAATGTTTCAATCTGCTTTGTTTCCAAGGATTTAGAAACTGAAGTAATTGGCATTGTGCAAGAGCATTACTGCATGGATTTGTATTGCGTACCACAGCACTGCAAGTCAAAGGCTGAATGCACAGTGAAGCAAACCCACAGTGAGGATTTATTGAGAGTTGAATGATTTGTTTGGTGATATTGTAGTTGAATGGGTTTGGTGGAGAGTAGTTGTTGAATAGAGCTCTCCGCTCATATTTTCTTTTTTATAACTACAAGAGACACCTTTTATGTAAATTTTTTCTAATTTCAGAACGAGGAAGAATTTTGTTTACATGACTTCAGTAAGGCGTTTAACACGTGGTAGACTGGTTAGCAAGGTTAGACCACATGAATACATGGAGAACTAGCCAGCTTGGTTCAAAATTGGCTCAAAGCTAGGAGACAGAATGTGATGGTGGGTTGATTTGAGGTGGAGGCCTATGACCAATGCTGTATGTCATAATGATCGATGCTGGGTCCACTGACTTTTTTCATTTGTGTACGTGATTTGGATGTGAATTGTTTCAACTTAGTGTTTATAAAATGCTGGGGGGAGGAATAGCATTGTGTGGTCCCTTCAAAAGATGGGGTTTTTGCTGTGCTTGGAGATTTACAATGGATGTCTGCGAGTAGCAGCTTGTAAGCACGGGAAGAACCCAAATGGAAACATTTGTATTGAAAGGCCATTTTTAGCAGACCAAACAGCAGTTTTACCAAGAAAACAGTCTTTTGAATTTAGCCAATCAATTTGAACCTAAGTACTTGTATATCAAAAAACTATTAAATTTAAATTTGATGGTTTTCACAACAAAAGACCAATCTTATTGCAAAAAAATTGATATGTCATCACGGGTATTAAAGAAGGGGGCAGTTGGACAAAGACCCCAAGCTAATGCCATCTGTCAGAGTTAACAGACCTCTGCTCGAGAGAATTACTGACTCTCTCAGCATCCTTTATGCCTTAGACAAAAACGCTATCTAAATAACAATGGTACCACCGATACGATCAGTGAATTTTCCTGATAAAGTAATTGATAGAGAAGGCATAGAACATTCTGGAAGACATGTAACCTGGCTGTAATTTTGGGAAACTAAATTCTATTTTGTTTTAAAATGAGTGGGATTTGTATTTGTTGGAACAGCATACCATTAGAATTTTGTTTTATTCAGGAATAGTTAGTAGTTAGAAGGGATTTATTCGGCTTGTTAATAGTTCAGTTAATTTGTTCATGGTTAGAGTTAGATAAATTGTTATTTGTTGATTTTAAAGTGAGTGTCAGGAATTTATTTTATTTAACTACTAGAAGTTTCTGAAAAGCAGGTTACACCACTTTTCACATTGTTTTTACAAAATACAGGGCGAGGTATTCCTCTTTCGATGTTTCGGTTTTATTTCTGAGAGAGGGGTCAACCTCCACTTTATAACACAACATAGGATGTATGGTTAATAAGTTTGACACCAGATAACACCAAAATTGGTAGTGCAGTGGACGGCAAAGAAAGTTGCCTTTTGACTACAGTGGAACCATGATCAGTTGAGCCAATGGGCTAAGGAGTGGCAGATAGAGTTTAATTTAGATAAATGTGAAGTGCTGCATTTTGGGAAGGCAAATCAGGGCAAGACTTACACACTTAATGGTAAGGTCCTGGGAAATGTTACTGAACAAAGAGTTCTTTGGGTGCAGGTTCATAGTTTCAGGTAGAGTCGTAGGTAGATAGGATAGGAAAGAAGGCATTTGGTATGCCCGCCTTTATTGGTCAGTGCATTGAATATAGGAATTGGGATACCATGTAACAGCTATACAGGACACTGGTTATCCCACTTTTGGAATCTGCATGCAATTCTGGTCTCCCAGCTCTAGGAAAGATGTTGTGAAACTTGGAAGGGTTCAGAAACGATTTACAAGGATTTTGCCAGGGTTGGAGCGTTTGAGCGAGAGGGGGGAGGCTGAATCAGCTGGGGCTTTTGTCCCTTGTGTGTCAAAGGTTGAGGGTGACCTTTAGAGAGGTTTATTAAATCATGAGGCACATGGATGGGGTGAATGATCAAGGCCTTTTTCCCCAGGTAGTTAAGTCCAAAACTAAAGGGTGTAGGTTTAAGGTGAATAGGGAAAGGTTTAAAAGGGACCAAAGGGGCAACTTCTTCACATTTGAGAGTGATGCATGTATGGAATGACGCGCCAGAGGAGATTAAAAGGCATCTGGATGGGTATATGAATAGAAAGGGTTTAGAGAGATATGGGCCAAATGCTGGCAAATGCGACTAGATTAACTTAGAACATTTGGTTGGCATGGACATATTGGACCAAAGGGTTAGTTTCCATGCTGTACATATGAGTCTGACAGATTTAAGTTAATAGTCTGTGTTGAAAGTAAACCTAAATTACCTTCTTGCACCTAAATAATATTACATTTACATCATAAAATTGGAGTGTTTTGATGCAGCATTGGATATTCCCAAGTAGTTCTCTAATTCTGTTGTCTTTCAGTCATTTCTCTGTTTAGTGTTCCTCCAAATATAAATGATCTATCAAGGAAAAATCTAAATGTTTTCCCTTACCTTTCCTAAAAGGTGGGATTGATAGATGGCTATTAATGGGATTTTGGTGTGTCACAAAAAGTATTCCTAGTTACCTTCACTTTATATCAGAAAAATGTAAGAATTTTCTTTGAGAGAATTTAATAACTAGCTGTGTTATTTTATTAGGAGCCCTTTTCAGGCTCAGCCATGCATTGATATGCTGCCAGGGTACCTTAATGTCAGTATAAAATTTGTTAACATGGCATTACTTGCAATTATTTTAAGCAAATTAATGATGTCAAACAGAATAGCAGCATCAGTTTACCTGCATTAACGTTTTACCTGGAATTAAATGTTCATATTTAGATCAGGTATATTGGCAGAGGCAATGTTGATTTATCTGTTTACCTACAGTGTCATTACAAAGATGAGATTTATAAGATTGTTGTGTTCTACAACTCTCATTCTAATTTAGAGTGAAATGTAGGGAGTCATGAGTCGTGTTCTGAAGACAGTTTGACAAAGTGCTGAGGTAATGTGGCTGTTAAAAATTGAAAGGTGTATCTGAGTTGTTTGCTGCAAAGAAGAGATAAGATGTTCACACTTGGAGAAAATGGCAACATCATCTTCGTTTGCTGTGGAAATGGGCTTTGACTGGGAAAGTGTGTTTCTAAGGTGTCCCTGAAACTCTCCATCAGTCTTGGGCAGAATTGGGAAGAAGGGGAACAGCTAGAAACTGAAAATACTCTATGGTTTGCTGTATAGGAATGTCGGTGAGAGCTCCCTGCTTGATCAAAATGACAAAAGTTGAGGGTTTAAAAGGAGATTGGAATGTTTGCCTTGTTCTCACTAGAGAGAGAATCACCAGGAAGAAATGATGTCAGTGGAAGACAGTCAGGAGTTAAAAATTAAAAGGCTAGTAAAGGAAAGCAAACCTTTGGTAGTGAAAAATCACTTTGGAATGAAAATTAAGAAACCACTTAAGACAGTTCACTATACCTAAGAAGTGAGTGTTTCAGTTATGGTAGAAGTAAAAAGGAAAGTTCTATTCTGTATTTTAAGGTATAACTGGACTACAGCAACAGAACAGGTTGTTTACAGTAAGTCTTAAAATGAAATCTGTGTCATCCTTTCAGCTATTGAAACAAGTTTAATATGTTTTTAAATTTAACAGTCTCTACAGTATATACCATATACTGTGCTTCCCAAACTTTTCCCCATTGACTCCCATTTTGAGGCTTGAAAGTAGTTGCAATCCTTCGGTGAGAATTCAGAGAGCAGGGGTGCGTTAGAAAGGGGTGCAGGTGTTCTAACTCAGTCCCCCGGAGGCCATTTGCTCCTTCAGAGCTTGCATCTCCACTTCAGGAAGCTCTGATATTGAATTCTTAGGAATTTTAAATCTACTTTATTATCCATTAAGTCTCAACTTATGAATATAACAGAAATACAAATCCTTTGGTAATCGGATTTCTAACTCTTGATTCAGTAAGAAATAATGTAAACCATTGCAATCTTAAAATGATTGAATAATATACCTTGAGCTTGAAAGACTCTCTTCAAACCAACTTCAAAATGATATCACATTGAAATCTCAAGTGAACGTATATCTAAGGAGCAGAAGAATCGACGTTTCGGGCATAAGCCCTTCTTCAGGAACATCAATTCTCCTGCTCCTTTATGCTGCCTGACCTGCGCTTTCCAGCAACACATTTTTCAGCTCTGATCTCCAGCATCTGCAGTCCTCACTTTCTCCTGAACATATATCTATAAAATTAATCTTTTAGCTCAATTATTATACCTCTACTTATGAGCGGAGTTGGTTTTTTAAAACCTAAAATAATATATTTGTTTATTTTCAGACAGTTGCTCGACCACCCCTTCCCTCACATCAGGTACCACCATACAAAGCTGTCTCTGCCAGACTTCGACCTTTCACTTTCTCCCAAAGCACACCCATTGGCTTAGATCGGGTTGGGCGTAGGCGGCACTTGAGAACATCAAATCGTAAGTAATACATATCTACATCAAGCAGCATGTTGGAATCTAAACTGTAAGCATGCAATAACTTAAAATCCATCTGTAATAAAGTGCACGTTTGTGAAAAGTGTACAGTTCTTCCTCATGATAGGTAAGTGATCTTTTCAAGGCCTCACTTCATGTAACCGCGTCCCATCCCTTCCTCACTTTGCCCTTGAGTATTTCGTATTTTTGGAATGCTATTATTGTTTCTTAGCTTGAAAACCGATGCAAAGTATTTGTTCAATTCCTCTGTCATTTCCTGATTCCACATTTCCCCAGCTTCATTCTCCGAGGGGCTTATGTTTGAATTTGGCCTTTTTTGCACATTTAAAGAAACTTTTTTTATTATCCTTTTTTGTGCTGCTTGCTAGATTACCTTCTAAGTTTACTTCCTTCATCTTCAATTTTTTTAAGTCATTGTTGGCTTTTGAAAACTTCCCAACAATCAGCAAGTCCAGGAGTTTCAGGATATGGTGAGGTCATTTAGGTCTGAAATGGGAAGATATTTCTTCTCCCATGGAGTGTTGAGTTTGTGATGGAAGCCAAAACATTGAATGTTTCCAAAGTGGTGTTAGATATAATTCTTAGGACTATTGGGCTGAAAGAATGTGGGGTGGAGGGGAGGGAAACTGGAACAGAGATCTAAATTAGACAATCAGCCATGGCGATACACTGAATGGTGAGCAGACTCAAAGGGGGCAGCATGACCTACCCCGATCCTCTTTGCTATGTTTCTCTTGTTAACAGTGGGTCTGGGTAGGCAACACAGTGTTGGAACTACCACTCACATCTGTAGTAGACAGTATATGTTCCCCCTAATTACACTATCACGACCTCTACTTTTGATCCTATTTCCAATCCCAGTTTGAATTGTTTGATGTACCATGGTGCTGTGGTCAGTTTGCTCATCTTCGTCCTCCCTGCTATCCCTACTCTTATCTACACAGCTTGTAAGAACCTCTTAACTGTTGAACAGTGCTTGAATGCTAACCTCTGGATCCCTTATCTGCAGTTGCACCCTCCTGTCCCTGATCTCACACACATTTTGAAAGGTATAATCTGAGGAGTATTACCACCTCTTGGAGCAAGTGTCCAAGTGACTTTCGCACACCATAATGTGGTGCATTTTCTGCAACACTCACTCATTCCTCGATACAAATTCAAATTCCTGAGTTGCAAACACTTATTACAGATATGTTCATCTTGGATCACCTTGGTGCTCAGCAGCTCCTACAAGGTGCAGCAACACCTGAAGTGCCATCACTATTGTATTTTGATTAGTTAATTAATTACTTACTCAATATTTCTGCCCTGTACAATTGAATCCCTAATTCTTCACACTTTTTATTGTTTTAATGCCAATATGAATCTTATACTTTTTTCTCAGGAAAAAAGAGAAGCAAAGATCAGAGACTTTCTCACAATCTGAAAATTTTACTTTTAGTTTAAAAACCAGGAATAGTCATGAATCCTATTCTCCAATTAGCAGCTTACCTTGCACTTACACTACTGTTGGTCTTCTGATGTGTGAGTCTATTGATCTGTGCCTTTTATCCTCTCCCACTCATCTCCTGCTCTGGAGGTTTGTCTTCTTGCAGTAAAACGTAGTTAAAGCATCTCTTCTATTGCATTGAATTCCCACGTTGAACTAAATTCTCAATATACTTATTCAACACCTGACTGTCTCATGCAAAGTCTCCCTCACACTGTGTGCTTTTTTTATTTACTGTCTGATTTAAAATGTCTTCCTTACATTGAGCTTTGAATTACTTTTTTAACTTTATTCTCTGCTACTGTAATTAACACTTCATTCAGGCAAGGAATTTCAGGCAATGATAACTACCATGGTTTTACAGGCCATTGTAACTTAAAGACTATTTATTCTAGGTCTAAATCTGACTTCTACTCTATAAAATTGAATTTGACAAAGATCTCCCAGTTGAATCTCTACTTTGAACCAAATTCCCAGATCTTTAGAAAGTAAATGTAGTCAATCCAGAAATGTGGTCTTGAAACCACAAAGGGAAACTCTCAGGCATCTTTATGATGCATGCTGATCTTCTACATGGAGATACTGTGGAATCTAAACCACTTTGTTACAAATAAGATGTAGGCAAATTTAAGATTGGAAACCAGGATTCCTACTGGCTTATCGATTAAGCAGATTCAAGCTTGAATCACCAATCTTATCACGTAGCCAAAGAAATGAGGCTTTAGGTTTCTGAGGAAGAATCTTTTGATTTTGCAACTAAAATATCAGATGTATAACTTGCTGAACATTAGTTTGTTCAATTCTAAGTTTCACTTTGTGAGATACTATAAGTTGAGAGATATAAATAACCTTGAAGCGATCCAAAGATATACTGCATGATTCTGTATTTCCCGTACACTAGTGCTGTATTCTTGCTGAAAGGGTTTCCAATCTAAATCCTTGATTGCGTAAAGGAGTAAAATAGAGTAACTGGTATGTTCAACAGAATATGGGATGGATTAGTGGGAATTAGCAGGAACATGTACCTTGAGCCCTCTGGGAATGACAAAACATGAGGTAGCCATCCACACAAACTGCAAAAGACCACTTCTTACCCCCAATACAATGCATCAACAATGTTTCTTCCCGTGGACAATTCTACAATGGAACAATCTGCCAAAGGAAGTGGTGACAATCTCTTAACTTGAAATCTTCAAGATGCATTTTTAGATTATTTCCATTGAGTTTTCATTATAACATCTACTATTTTATATCTGTTGTGCTACCAACAAAAATGTTGGCAGAATGCAGATATAATCTGTGATGTTTACACAACTGAAGCAGAAGCAAAAATTATATTAGTATCACAATAGGTTATGCAAGGTCATCACAGATGATCTTACATTTAAAAAGAAATTAAGCAGTTATGCACTTTCGTAAGAACAGATAATAGTGAATGTAGGTTGCTCCAGTTCAGCGAGCAAACCTACATTCAGAACCTTAACCTGAGCTACAAATCTTCTCAAAACTCATTAACACATGCTAGTTCTAATGTATTAGAATCAATCAAAATGGTGAAACACTCTACAAATAACAGATATTTTAAAGGCCAATTGAAATTTATTATGGTGAACTGCATGCTAAAGGTTGAGGCTTGGGGACCCAAACGATGCATAATTAATCCTATTTGGTGATACTTGTGAAGACCAACTTTGAAATGGATATTCAAGTATAGCTGATATTGTAATATTTTAGTTGAGTGAAAATGGAAAATGTTCTTTGGCCCAAGATGTGAAGCAAATAAAAAGGGTTTTAAAAATACATTAGCTGCTGAAACACAAAGCTGTCTTAGAAATAAGAGATAAAGATTGCCTTGCCAAATATTTAAGGGAGTATTCCATTCTTTTTGAATTCTGAGAATAGTTTGCCCATTGGGTATGATATCGATAATTGTTCCCTGGATGGCATACATTTGACAAAAATTATTTTTGGTTAGAACCCCTACAATGTGGAAACTGACCATTTGGCCCAACAAGTCCACACCAGCCCTCCGAAGAGCGACCCATCCCCTAACCTATATATTTACTCCTGACTAATACATAGAACATAGAACAATACAGCACAGAACAGGCCCTTCGGCCCACGATGTTGTGCCGAACATTTGTCCTAGCTTTAGCACCCATCCATGTACCTATCCAATTGCCGCTTAAAGGTCACCAAAGATTCTGACTCTACTACTCCCACAGACAGCGCATTCCATGCCCCCACCACTCTCTGGGTAAAGAACCCACCCCTGACATCTCCCCTATACCTTCCACCCTTCACCTTAAATTTATGTCTCCTTGTAACACTCTGTTGCACCCGGGGAAAAAGTTTCTGACTGTCTACTCTATCTATTCCTCTGATCATCTTATAAACCTCTATCAAGTCACCCCTCATCCTTCGTTGTTCCAACGAGAAAAGGCCTAGCACTCTCAACCTATCCTCGTACGACCTATTCTCCATTCCAGGCAACATCCTGGTAAATCTTCTCTGCACCCTCTCCAAAGCTTCCACATCTTTCCTAAAGTGAGACAACCAGAACTGCACACAGTACTCCAAATGTGGCCTAACCAAAGTCCTGTACAGTTGCAACATCACTTCATGACTCTTGAATTCAATCCCTTTGCTAATGAACACTAATAGACCATAGGCCTTCTTACAAGCTCTATCCACCTGAGTGGCAACTTTCAAAGATCTATGAACATAGACCCCAAGATCCCTCTGTTCCTCCACCTCACTAAGAACCCTACCGTTAACCCTGTATTCCGCATTCTTATTTGTCTTTCCAAAATGGACAACCTCACACTTGGCAGGGTTGAACTCCATCTGCCACTCCTCAGCCCAGCTCTGCATCATATCTAAGTCTCTTTGCAGCCGACAACAGCCCTCCTCACTATCCACGACTCCACCAATCTTCGTATCATCTGCAAATTTACTGATCCAACCTTCGACTCCCTCATCCAAGTCATTAATAAAAATTACAAACAGCAGAGGACCCAGAACTGATGCCTGTGGAACTCCACTTGTAACTGGGCTCCAGGCTGAATATTTGCCATCTACCACCACTCTCTGACTTCGACCGGTTAGCCAGTTTACTATCCAATTGGCCAAATTTCCCTCTATCCCATGCTTCCTGATTTGCCGCATAAGCCTACCATGGGGAAACTTATCAAATGCCTTACTAAAATCCATGTATACTACATCCACTGCTCTACCCTCATCCACATGCTTGGTCACCTCCTCAAAGAATTCAATAAGACTTGAAGGCAAGACCTACCCTTCACAAATCCGTGCTGGCTGTCCCTAATCAAGCAGTGTCTTTCCAGATACTCATAAATCCTATCCCTCAGTACCCTTTCCATTACTTTGCCTACCACCGAAGTAAGACTAACTGGCCTATAATACCTGGGGTTATCCCTATTCCCTTATTTGAACAGGGGCACAACATTCGCCACTCTCCAGTCCCCTGGTACCACCCCCGTTGACAGTGAAGACGAAAAGATCATTGCCAACGGTACTGCAATTTCCTCTCTTGCTTCCCACATAATCCTAGGATATATCCCGACAGGCCCGGGGGACTTGTCTATCCTCAAGTTGTTCAAAATGTCCAACACATCTTCCTTCCTAACAAGTATCTCCTCTAGCTTATCAGTCCGTTTCACACACACTCCTCTTCAACAATACGGTCCCTCTCGTTCGTAAATACTGAAGAAAAGTACTCATTCAAGACCTCTCCTATCTCTTCCGACTCAATACACCTAACACTATGGGCAGTTTAGCATTGTCAGTTCACCTGACCTACACATCTTTGGACTGTGGGAGAAAATGGGAGCACCTGGAGGAAACCCATGCAGACACTGGGAAAATGTGCAAACTCCACGCAGCCAGTTGCCTGAGGGGGGGGAATTGAAACTGGGCCACTGGTGCTGTGAGGCAGCAGTGCTAAACACTGAGCCACCATGCTGCCACCTCGTTAGTATAGAAGAGGTGTGAGAAAGACAAACAATCTCTGAGCCAAAATGGGCTGATGCAAGTTATCCGTTGTCGGATTGCTTCACAAAATATAATATTTGCACAAAGAAGCTGTTAAAGGCAATTAGAAGTGAGTACAATGTAATGTACAGAATATTTTAGATTAGATTAGATTACTTAGTGTGGAAACAGGCCCTTCGGCCCAACAAGTCCACACCGACCCGCCGAAGCGCAACTGACCCATACCCCTACATTTATCCCTTCACCTAACACTATGGGCAATTTAGCATGGCCAATTCACCTAACCTGCACATCTTTGGGAATATGGGAAGTCATTACTTTTTTCTCTTTTCTATGATTTGTATGTGCAACATTGTGTGCTATAAAGTTTTAATGTAAAGGAAGGAGAATGTTAATTGTATTAATTTTGTAATAGAGGTAATTGGTACATAAGATCCCATTGAGGCCTGCCATGACTGGTGAGTACGGCAGGAGCTGGAGTGCTTGACATTACATTGTAAAATTGACAATGTCAGACTTGTCCAGAAAGTTACAACTTTCCCAAAGGTGATCCAAATTATAAATTGCTTCATTCAAACTAATTTTACAAGTTATAATGTAAGAATTTATGTTGATTTAAGTCTTTCAAGACCTAGATCTGCAATTACGTAAAGTGTGCATTGAGTACTTTTCTATTTATGTAACTTTGGTGTCCCTAATCTCAAGGTGACTTTGGGATATTAATTACTTGTGTCTGATAAACTATGGTCTAGAAACCTTTGAATAATCAGATTTTTTGGAATGCAGAAATTGATTTTAACAACGCAACTTAACATCTCTTTGACTCTTTGGATAAACACAAACAATACATGTTAGAGAAGAGTTAAAACATTTTCAGGATTTTGTGTGAAGACATTAATTCATTTAAAGTTTGGAGATTTAAGTTATTTGCTGTAACTTGCACTGTAAGGATTGTCTATATAATTTGGATAAAAATATTAACTCAAGTATGTTCTGTTTGAACTGCAATTTGTAAATAGGTCTCTGTCAGTTTGTTGCAATTTTGGAACTGATGTTAAGTGAAATGTAAGTGTAGACATCAGTTTTTTATTTTAGAATCAGAGGAGTTGTATGCTGATGAAGTATCATTAATAATGCAGTGTAGCATTTAACTGCTGCTTCCTATCCAGCTGCACTTACGCTTGTGACAGTCAGGTCTTTACAGGGAGCTATTATCTGGTTGCAATTGATGTTTAGAGGAGGAGGAGGAGAGGGGGTTTCTGAGCATGAAGAAATTGGCTTTTAGATTAGGGATTTGTTTTTGTTTAACACACAATTTGACTTTTTTATTTTTCATAGTAACAAATCCTGACCAGTTCAAAGGTTTAGGAGCTATTTAGAAATTTAGTTCTAAACTTTCAAATATTTTGTTCCCTATTTCCTTAGATACATTATTACTTCAAAAGTTATTCTCCACTACCCATTTCTTGGTTATTTTAGCTGTTTTTTTCATGGAATAATCTCCCTTGAGCTACACCATGACATCACAGGAAAAAAAATTGTAAGTAGTCGATATATAGTGAGCAGTGGACTGTTGGTGTCTTGCCTGATGAAGCTGACAGGCAATCGACCCAATGAATAAGCCATTGCAGATATTCAAGTAAATAGCAGTTCCTATGCAAGGAAGCAACAGCAATGTCTTTAAGATAAATCAGCTGCTTTGCCTTAAAATTCATACGCCAGAATGGTAGCCAGGGGAGAATTGACAAGATTTTGGAGTCTGGAGAGCCTGCAGCTTGGTATGTATGGTAAAAAGATTACTGTTGATTTGCATGAAACTCTGAAATGAATGTTAGAGCTCACATGGAGAAGATATTTCTCATTTAAAATGGAACTCTGATGTGTGAAGAGTATACTTAAAATATTGTACTCTGAATTTTCACTTTCAAAGGAATAACTTCAGACAATTTAAGACCTAAAGATAGAAATTTATAAAGTGTTCTGTAATGTACAATTTGCTCTTGTAAATTGCAAGTACCAATGACTAAGCATATCGCTACATGACATTATTCTGACTATAGCTTTGTTATTTGAAAAGAGTAGTAACTGAGTCCAGTCCAAAATTGAGAGAAGAATAAAGGTTTTGAACTTCATTTTAAACATGACAGCATCAAAAATGTTTAAATGTAGTTCTTAATATCACAATTCAAAATTTCTTCTGTCTTAAGGTTTTTTGGCAAACATTATTGTAATTTTTGGGAAGCTCACACCCTTTGCACTATGTGAATATGCTAAGCTAATCAGTGTATTCATTTGAAATCATTTGATTTTCTAGTAAATCTGAGTTGTTCTATTTTATAGGGCAATAATGACCAAATCTTGGAATAATGTTTTTGGGCGATAGAGGATGGCACAAATAAATGGATACATTAAATATTATTTTAAAGCAGTGTTTAAATTTAGAGATACGATGTTCTTGTACCCAGGAAGTGAGAAGAGCTTTTATCCTGTCATACTGTGCAACATAATTCTTCTCTGATGTGCTTAGAAATAAGTGCATGCAGTTTGATTAGTAACCACAAAAAAAATTACTTGTCCAGGTAATAGCCCTTTAAAAGAATGCATGAAGAGTGTGCCCTTAAGCAGAATATACTCTAGTCGAGAGGAGATATTGAACACAGTAAATTACTTTTCATACATAAAATTTGAAAATAAAAGTCTAATATTCTCAAAATTAATTGACTTAACCTAGAGACCCTTCTTCACAAATGTTTTTGTTGTGAGTTAAAAACATATGGGGCTAATTTTTCATTTGGAAAGATTGAAATTTTTTTGGGAGAGAATAGAAAGCTAAAATTGGCAAAATTGACAGCGTTTTGGGGAAACTGGCTGCAACTGCAGACATGCATAAACACCAGGAGCAGGAGTATGCTATTCAGCTTTCAAGGCTGATTTGATACCTGTGGTTGGTGTGCCTGCATTCAATCACTTTTTGAGAAGCGGCTAATCAATTTTCAAACACTAACCTTTCAAATAGAGTAATATTGGTTTCTCATAGTTCCCCTCAGCTTCCTGAAACTCAGCTATCAAACCAATAACTACTTAATGACAATTAAGGGCGCTAAAGCAATCCCAGTGAAAGATGCCAATAAATACTAAATATTCACAGCTGTTTTCCTACCTGCTCGTGGGATTGGATTTGTTCAGAATACTTGTGGCTTTGTAATTTACAGGTTACATTTTATACTTAAGAAATTTACATTATCAGGCCTTCAATGCCTTTCGCATCACTTGACTTGGCAAATCAGGTATAAAGTACCAGTGACTGTATGTAAGGCAATTTGCAGTCCAACCAGCCATATTTGTAAACTACAAGGGCT
The DNA here is from genome assembly GCF_004010195.1 of Chiloscyllium plagiosum. NCBI lineage: Eukaryota > Metazoa > Chordata > Chondrichthyes > Orectolobiformes > Hemiscylliidae > Chiloscyllium > Chiloscyllium plagiosum. The sequence goes on along the minus strand of NC_057715.1, from coordinate 80,651,531 downwards.
TCCACTCCATCAATATGCAAGTGATGTGCTGCACTAGCAGTAGTGTACAAAAGAAAGGATCTTTATGCTCATCTGTGTAAAATTCCTGGGCTGTGATTGTTTCATCCAATGGCAGTTTTGACTGGTCACATTCCAGTTATGGCCGTTATCATGCTGTTGGGCAGTGTCCTCTGCATTTGGAGGGCTGTGAGGGTCCTGATAAAGACTGCATCTAATAAAGAGGTCTGTTATCATCAGATCAGAACCATCTGAGCAACTGATTGAGAGGTGGGCTTTTGGTGAGAGGTAAAAGGGCTTTGAGTGAAGTCTCTATTACTTCAATAATCCCTTTTCCTATCTTTGTTCCCGAGGGCCAGCTGTACTTCACTGATCCCATTGTGTTAGAGAGGACTTGCAGATAAGTGTGGCTTAGCAAGGCTGAAGCTAGGGTATCTGTCAACTTATTTAAATGGGAGGCATCTTTGCATTCAGTGTCTGTATGGTGGTACTAACAACATTGATTTATTTGATTTTAAACTGTGATGATCCACAGTGCTGACCATTCCATCAATGAACTGTCACTGAGGCAGCTGTAGACATAGTCTATCAAACTACAGTCGAGGAGCTTAGCAAAGTTATTAATTTACTGTGGGCAAAATTTGAAATGCTCATGTTAATGTGTGAACTCATCTAGCACAAGAGACCAGAGTTCTTGCATATGCGCAAACGTTTCTGTCTTTGGATGGAGATGGCAGTTCCTCAGGGTAAATGTGATTGCAATATTGTCTCCCTGTACATGAACGAGGGCAACCACAGCAATTGCAGTAACCTTTGAGGCATCTTCCTGCTAAGCATCATAAGAAATGTGTTTGTCAACGTTGCACTTGTTGGACTGCAGATCTTAGCTGAATGCATCTACCCCAAATGCCAGTGTGGGTTCAGAACTGGAAAATCCAGGATTGATGTGGTCGTCTCAGCCTAACTGTTGCAAGAAAAATAAATGCGTTTATCTATTTCTGAGGCATTTGACCATGTGAATAGAAGATGCCTATTTAAGCAGCTTGAGAAAGCTGCCTGACATAACTGCTCAATGTGATCAAAACATAGAAATTCCATGCAGGAGTAGGCCATTCAATCCTTCCAGCCTGTGCTGTCATGTATTCTAATCATGGCTGATCATTTATCTCAATTGCCTCTTCCCACTTTTCTCCCTCATCTTTTGATCTTTTTAGTCACATGCTATGTCTAACTCCTCCTTGAAATCAATGTTTTAGCCTCAGCACCTTTTGTAAGCTAGCAAATTTCACAGACTTCTCATTAAGTGACGAAGCTTCTCATCACAGTCCTAAATGGGTTACCCCATATCCTTAGACTGTGATCCCTGATTCTAGACTCCCCTGCCATGAGGAACATTGTTCCTGTATTTACCCTGTCCAGTTCTGTTAGAACTTTATAGGTTTCATTCTTTTGAACTCCCAGTGAATATACTCCTAATAGATCCAATCCTCCTCCTGCCATCCCAGGAATCAGACTGGTAAATATTGACTGCGTAAGAACGTCCATTCACCAATAAGGAGACCAATACTACAGTATTCCAGAAGTGGTCTCACCAAGGCCTTCCATAATTTCAGCAAGTCATCTCTTTTCCTATATTCGAGTCCTCTCAATGAAAACCAACATACCATTTGTTGACTTGAGTGCCTGCTGCACTTACATGCTTGCTTTCAGCCAACTGGTGTATGAGGACACCTAGGTCTCGGTGCACTTTACCGTCTGTCAATTTATAGCCAGTCAGATGATGGTCTGCCTTCCTGTTTTTGCATGCTAAGAGAACTTTAACAGTAAACTAGATAGCTTGGGACAACAGTCATATAAAGGGCAAACTAGCTGGAGGTGAGGAATTGTAATTGTAAACCAGTTTGTTTTTATGACAATCTGGCAGTTTTTGTTTTTTGTTCAGGTCCTAACCCATAAACTGTACAGTACTTTATCCAAGGCAGTGGTGCACGTAGCAGAACTGGCTTTTCTGTCCAAGCCCTGGGAAAATGAAGCAATTAGCCAGATTTCTGCCCTGATTGCTATCTACTGAATCAGGCAGAAAACATGCCATGACTTTATAAAGCTCTGGTTAGGCCCCATTTGGAGTACTGTGTCCAGTTTTGGTCCCCACACCTCAGGAAGGACATACTGGCACTGGAACGTGTCCAGCGGAGATTCACACGGATGATCCCTGGAATGACAGGTCTAACATATGAGGAACGGCTGAGGATACTGGGATTGTATTCGTTGGAGTTTAGAAGATTAAGGGGAGACTTAATAGAGACGTACAAAATAATACATGGCTTGGAAAAGGTGGATGCTAGGAAATTGTTTCAGCTAAACGAGGAGACTAGGACCCGTGGACACAGCCTTAGAATTAGAGGGGGTCATTTCAGAACAGAAATGCGGAGACATTTCTTCAGCCAGAGAGTGGTGGGCCTGTGGAATTCATTGCCACGGAGTGCAGTGGAAGCCGGGACGCTAAATGTCTTCAAGGCCGAGATTGATAGATTCTTGTTGTCTAGAGGAATTAAGGGCTACGGAGAGAACGCTGGTAAGTGGAGCTGAAATGCGCATCAGCCATGATTGAATGGCGGAGTGGACTCGATGGGCCGAATGGCCTTACTTCCACTCCTATGTCTTATGGTCTTATGCTTGTATAGCATTTGAATAGGTGCCAGATTGTGTCTCTATTATGTTCTTTTTGTGAAATATCTGACTATAATCCATATTAAAGCTAATATATGAAGGGAAGTGTGTAGGTTAAGTAATGATGTTTGACATCTTGGAGCAATGCTTTCAGGAGCGAAAGTAAAACAGTTCTTTTGGTGGGGGATCAAGTGGGAGGAGGTCATGATACACAGTGAAGGTCATACATGCACATTTGTTGCACTTTTTTGTTCATTCTCCATGATCGCTGCACATTCTGTCTGCTAAATGGATATTCTATTACTGACATTAGAAATAACATACAGGTTTTATAGCATTTCTTTTGTTGGTCAGGGATAATATGCTACTGTGCTTATTAAGTGAGCAACAAAGTGGCAGTGATTGGGACAATGTTTTCTGCATGGCTATTTTTGTTAACAGAAGAAAGCATTCATGTTGGAGTATTGCCCAAATTATTATTCTATGTTTAATACTTTAATTCATTTACGGGATGGCCAGACTAGAATTTATTGCTTATTCCTAATTACCTGGAATCAGCTGAGAGTCAATCACATTGCTGTACGTCTGGAGTCACGTATGGGCCAGACTGGATAAGGATTTTTTTCAATTCACTCACAGAATGTGGGTGTTACTGCCTAGGCCAGCATTTGTTACCTATCCCTAACTGTTTGGAGGGTAGTTAAGTGTCAAAGACAGGGTGGGTCAGCAGTCACATGTAGGACAGACCAGGTAAGGACAGCAGTTCCTTCCCCTAAAGGGCACTAGTAAACCATATGAGTTTTTCCTGATAATCAGCAATGATCATTTGACCCCTAATTCCAGATTTTTATTGAATTCAAGTTCCCTCATCTGCTATGGCAGGAATTTGAACCCCACCACATTATGTGGGTCTCTGGGTTAATGGTCTAGCGATTAATGCCACTTGGCCATCAGCTCCCCTGATGGCAGAGTCCCTTTCCTAAAGAGAGATTTCTTTTCCAGCAGTTGGAAATGGTTTTATGTTCACCATTAGACGCTTAATTCCAGAGTTTTAAAAATTGATTTGACATTTCACTATCTACCTGGTTGGATTTGAGCCCAGGTCCCCAGGATGTATTTGTAAAAACATAGAAACAATAGAAAATAGGTGCAGGAGTAGGCCATTCGGTTCTTCAACGGAATTATGGCTGATCATGCAATTTCAGTATCCCATTCCTGCTTTCCCCCCATACCCCTTGATTCCTTTAGCTGCAAGGGCCATGTCCAGCTCCGTCACCGATGTCAGGCTAACCAGCTTATAATTCGTCACCTGTGTCTGTCTCTGGAAAGTGGAGGTATGTTAGCTATCCTCCAGTCCATTGAAACTTCTAGAGTCTACTGAATCCTGGAAAATGATCACCAATATCAGTTGTTTCTAGGGCCACTTCCTTAAGTACTTTGGGATGCAGAGCATCAGGCCATGGGGATTTATCGAATTTCAATCCCGTCAATTTCCCCAGTACCTTTTCCTGACTAATAAGGATTTCCTTCAATTCTTCCTTCATGCTTGACTTTCTGCCCCGTGGCATTTCTAGAATGCTATTTGTGTCCTCCTCAATGAAGACCGATCCAAAGTATTTGTTCAACTTGTCCGCCTTCTCTTTGCCTTAATGAACTCACCTGATTCTAACTACACAGGACTTACATTTGTCTTCACCAGTCTTTTTCTCTTCACTTATCTATTGAAGCTTGTGTAGTCAGTTCAGCAAGCTTACTTTCATATTCTATTTTCCCCTTCCAAATTAAACAGCTTGTCCTCCTCTGCTAAATATTAAAGTTATCCTAGTCCTCAGCTTTGCTGTTTTTTTGAGCCATAACTGCTGTACCTTTACTGCATGCATCTCTGATTTTCTGTTTGATATAATCTCCAACCTCTCAACTACTGTTTGAGCTTGGGGATAAGGCTGGTCAATGTATGTTCCTTTATTTTAAGAAACGGAACATTTTAAAATGTTTAGTTCATGTTTAACTTTTAATAATGGCAATGGGTGTATCAATATACTGCAGGGGAACAAGGACATCAAGGGATATGTCCTTTAGTAAATTTCAAATTGACAAAATCCTTGGATGATGCAACTTGTGCTTAAGAATCACATTATGTTCTAATGGTGCAAGTGAAAATTAACTCTGTTGCATACTCGAGTTTTTGCAAACTCTGAGCTACATTCCAATGTATTATGTTGTTTTGTTAACCAATACTTACATTTTGGAGCAGCACGGTGGCTCAGTGGTTCGAACTGCTATCTCACAGCACCAGGGACCTGGATTTGATTCCAGCCTCAGGGACTGTCTGTGTGGGTTTCCACCGGGTGCTCTGGTTTCCTCCCCTAATAGAAAGATGTGCAGGTTAGGTGAATTGCCCATAGTGTTCAGGGATGTGTAGATTAGGTACATTAGTCAGAGGTAAATGTAGGGTAGGGGAATGGGTCTGGGTGGGTTACTCTTCGGAGGGTCGGTGTGAACTTGTTGGGCCTAAGGGCCTGTTTCCACTTAGTAGGGATTCTAATTCTAATTCGTATAGTGCCTTTCGGAAACTCAGGACATCAGAAACATCTCACAACTGATGAAATATTCTTGAAGTGTAATCTTTGTTCTGTTGTAGGGAAATTCAATAACCAATAGTAATGTGATGACTGGGATTAGACTCTCTTTCTCAATTTATGAGGCATAAATGTTGTTCTGAACTCGAAGAGAACTTCACTGCTTATCCATTTATCATACATTTTATGCCCACTGGACTGAACCTTAGTCAAATGTCTCAGGTGAAAGACTATATATCTCTGATAAATTTAGCACTTTCCCAGTGCACTAATTTAGTTTCTGGAGTTGGGATTGCACCCCTGACTTTCTAACTTAGTGGTGAGATAGCAAAGCTAAAGCTTACTCTGGCCTTATGACTAGATCCATCTGACAAAACTATTGGGATGTTATAAACCATTTGGCTTACATTAATTAAACAACATTCTGTGGTGGAAAACATTTGTGATTTTCAACTAGTCTCCCAGTTTAGTGTGGTGAATAATATTCCCCTTAACATCCATGCATGCATGGCTGGGTAGTAATCTGGAATGTAGTTGTGCGTTGAAGTAAGTCAATTCTCTCAACTTTGACTGTTAGTTGGGAGACATTTTCTGTATGATTGAAGTTATTATTTTAAATTGTAAACTGCCTATATGCGCCAGAGAGTTTATAGCTTGACCACTACAAAGAAAATCTAGAATGAATATTGGTGGTTTCGTCATTTTGAATACATCTCATGCTATACCATCACCTGATTTGGTCAGAGAGCAAGGGTCAGTGCGGCTCAGTTGTAGAATGAGTGCAGCATGAAAGGACACTTTACTCATTGCATTTTTGCTGGTTTTCTTGTACTGCAAGAGCAATTTAATTTCTTTCTATGTAATTTCCCTGTACTGTTACAATCTTTTCTCTTCAATGTATCCAGTTCTCTTTCGAAAACCACAACTGAATTTACCTTCACCGTACTGGAACAGTGTGTTTCAACCACAAAAGCTTTTCCACATGCCATCCTTGGTTTTTTTCGCTAATCGCCTTAAATCGGTGTCTTCTAGCTCTTAACATGAGTACAATTTCACTCTATATTGTCTGCAGCCCCCATTATTTAAGCATCCACAACAAATCTTCTCTCAATGTCGTCTTCAAGAACAACCACTGTTTTTTCGACTGTCCATGGATTGAAATCCCTAATCTCTGGAACCAATCTTGTAAATCTTTTCTACACTCTCTAAAACCACCACACCATTAATCTTAAGGTGTAGCGCAAGCCACAACACTTCAGTTGAGGCTAAGCCAGTTTTGTATTTTTATCTTAATGAATCCCCAGATCCCGTATGTCTTTTTAACCATTGTTGTTTGCTGACCTTTATTGATTTATGTAATAGCCCATGGCTATCGGAATTGCTGATGTACCACCCATTTCAGAATTATAACCTTCATATTGCTTTCCTCGGTCATCAGCCAATGTGTCACTCAACATTCCTCTACATTGCAATTTATCTGCCACTTGCCATCTTTTCCATCAGCCTGTAAATTCTATGTACATTCCTCTAGATATTGTAAACATGTGCAAATGTTGACATTCTGCCCTGAACAACCAGGTCTGGTCCATTAATATATAGAGAAAAATAGTACCAAATCTGTGATATACCTCTGTGTGCTTTCTTGACATGTCAAGCAACTGCTCATCAATGCAATCTGATTTCTGTCAGTGCCACCTTTGTAGTTGTGCTTCTGAACTTTTAATCCATGGGCTTCAACTTTGGTTCATCATACCTTTAAAGTTTGTGTACCACATCAATCACATTGCCCCATTGATCATCTTTGTTGATTCACTTTGAAACTCAATCAAATTATTTCACAATTTGTCCTTATTAGATTGTGCCTACTTTTCTTTCTTAATCTACTGTTGTCCAAGCAATGGCTCATTTTGTCCCAGATTATCATCTCCATCAATTTGTCACCAAATTTAAACTTACTGGTCAGCGGTTACTGGTATTATCCTTCACTCTCTAGTCTTTTGGGAAGCAGGGTTTGAAAGATTATGGAAAGTGCTTTCATATTTTTCAGCCTTGCTTCCCTCAGTATCCCTTTCTGTATCTTGTCAAATCCAGATGGCTGATCAACTCCCAAGTACAGCCAGTCTTATCTATTTTTACCCCACTCACTTTTTGGCTGTCTCCTGTTTCATTATTGCTTTGTCACCACTGTCTTCATGATAAGTATAGATATGATGTATTCATTTAGCATTTCAGCCATACCCTCTGACTACACAGATGCCCCTCATTTTTTGCCCCACTTATCCCAACTGCTCCTCTTATTATCCTTTTTTTAATATTTATGTAAGACTATAGAAATTATTGGGAAGTCTGGAGTCACAGTCAGTTGCTTCCCTGCCTCTGAGTCAGAAGCCTCGATTTTGAGTGCCAATATAAAACTTGACCAAGGAATTCATAAAGTGGCTTAACAAGTTAATGTTGACTTGCAAATCATCCAGCACACATCAATAGCAAATGATAAAAGTGGGATAGTTTCTCAGTCAGCTTGAAAGAACAAATATCTACCATCGTTGTTCAGTGCACTGCACTACAACATGCATGTAAAAGTCATGTTGCCACACAACATAGATTCCCTAACGGATCTGTCACCGACTACTACTATCACCAGCTGCTCCTTTGTCAGGTGGTTGTGGAGTAATTCTATGTCTTATGATCTTATACTCCACAACCACATGATGAAGGAGCAGAGCTCCGACAGGTAGTGCTTCTCAAATAAACCCATTGGACTATAACCTGGTGTTGTGATTTTTGACCAGCTATTTGGACTGTCTTGTTTTTTTGAAAGCTACCTTTGTCTTCCAATACTGTCCCTTTGCCTATCTCATTTCCTTTTTCACTTTCCCTCTGAGTACTCGATATTCAATTTGGCTTTCACTTATTAACCTGACATTTATCATACCCAAGTTTTTCTGCTTTATCTTACTCTTGCCTCTTCAATCAGCTCAGTCATTTGGTTGTTCTACCTATCCCACAAATGGGAATCTACCTTAACTGTATCCAAACTAAGTTAGCTTAAACAGCAGCTTATTATTTGATTACAGTTTTGTCTGCCAATTTGAATCCTACTGACTTGGGTGCATCTGTTCTCATCCCAATGAAATTATCCTCCATCAGTTAAGTTTATTTTTACTGAGGGTCATTCCTTGTGCTTTTGCAAAACTAACCTAAGTGTTGTGATAGTATGATTGCTGTACTTTGTGCTCCCTGCTGACCCACTTAATCACCTACATACCCTGAACCAGATTTAATAATGTCTCCTTCCTTGAGGGGCAGAAACTTATTGATTTTTAAGAAAATTCTCCTGAGCAAACTTCAGAGACTCTTTCATCCTCTCTGCCCTTTATACTGTTGTTATCACAGTCTGTGTTAACATAGAATACACGCAATGCAGCATGGGGGAGCAGGCCCTTTGGCCCACCATGTTTGTGCTCACTGTGATGCCATTCTAAACTAATTCTATCTACCTGCACATGGTCCATATCCCTGTATCCCCAGCCTGTTTACGTGTTTGTCTAAATGACTCTTAAATGTTGATTCATATCTGCTTCTATCATGTTTCCTGGCAGCATGTTCCACCCTCTGTTTTTGAAAAAAGAATTGCCTTCATTTAAACTTTTTCCTTCTTGTCTTTAACGTATGCCTCCTTATATTTGACATTTCCACTCTTAAGGGAAAAAAATACTCTGACTATCCACCCTATCTGTGCCTCTCTTAGGTTTATTTACTTTGATCACATCACCCCTCAGCTTCCAACGCTCTAGTGAAAACGATCCAAGTTTGTCCAACTTATTCATATGGCTGATACATTACTCCAGGCAACATCCTGGTAAACCTCTTTTGTGCCCTGTCAAAAGCCTCCATATCTTTCCTATGATGTGGTGACCAGAACCATGCACAATATTGCAAATCTGACTTAACTAAAGGCTTATACACCTGCAATATAGACTTCAACTTTTATAATCAATAAAATGTGGAGCTGGTAAAAGCACAACAGGTCAAGATGTATCAGAAAAGCAGGAGGATCAATATTTCGGACTGGACTCTTCAATCAGCTATTACCAACTTTTATAACCAATAACCTGATCAATGAAGGCAAACATGTCTTGCACTTGCTTTACCATATTATCCACTTGTGTTGCCACTTTCAAGGAGTTATAGGCTTGCACCCCAAGATTCCTCTATGTATTAAAGCTCATAAAGGTTCTGCTATTTACTGTGTATTTTGCTCTTGCATTTGACCTCACACTTGTCCACATTAAACTCCACCTGTTGTTTCTCAGCCCAACTTTCCAACTGATCCATATCATTCTGCATTCTTTGACAACCTTCCTCGCTGTCTGCAACTCCACCAATTTTCATGGCATCTCCAAATTTACTAAACAGACCACCACCTTTTTCATCCAAATCATTTGTACACATCACAAAGAAGTGAAGTCCCAACAGGTAATCCTATGGAACACCACTGACCACAACCCTCTAGTCAGAGTGACGCCTGCACTCACTCACTCGCACTTTCTCCCCGGACCTGTTCCTCTCCTGCCCCTCACTTCCTCCCTCTCCTCACAAACTTCAATCAAACATGAGGCAAGGCCTCCTCCAAATCAAGCCATGCTGACTATCTCTAATACACCCATTATTTTCTTTTTATTTAAGTTGATGATGGCACTCAATGCTGCAGTTTTCCTTTTTTAAATTTTCCTGCACATTTGCTTCTTTTGTATCTTTGCTGCGAGATAGTGGCATTTGGAATATACCCAAATGATACCTATGTATCTTAAATTAGCTAATTACAATCTGTCCAAGACCCCTCTCTTTGATCAATACAGCCAAGCCCCATCTGACCCCATCATTTTGTTTTCTGTCTTGTTTTGTAATGAGAGCCTTGTATTCAGGAGTATTTTGTAACCAGTCTTGAGTCAAGTCTCAATTATCACTCTGCCATATTTCCATGTAACTGTCTCAATCTGCAACTTACTGGCCTTATTTATTGTGCTTCGTGCAGTTACGTCCATGCATTGTAAATCTTATTTAGACAAAATTAGGGTCTCATTTAGTCTGACCCATATAATACTATACCATTTATTTTTACTTGTGGTATTGGTATTGGTTCTCCTAATTCTTTGTTTACTTTAAAATGTGCTTTTTTAATGCTACATCCAAAAGAGTGCTAATAATATTTCATTATTGACTAATGATACTGTACAATGTAAAGGAGAAAACTTAGTTCGCGCTACATCATGGTACATGTATAAAACCATCCCTGAGGAGGTTTGGCTGCCGCTGTCATTGTGAAATACTGGTATTTGAATTGTCATTGGTTCTTTCCCTGGTTAATTGCACTAAAAACAATCAAACCAACCAGCTTGTATACTGAAAATTACAGAAAATAATATTCTTTACAAGCCAATCATTTGACAAAATATTTGACTTTTATCACAGGCTATCAAGGAGTATGAAAAATTTGCATAAATGTTTATATTTATGTTTACCCGCTAATGGACAGTGGCCTTCAGCTGCAGGTTTAGAGCCATTCTGCTCTGCTCTGCTGCTTGAAACGGAACCTGCAATCAACAATGATTTATCCTTTCTGTCACATTACAGCTTCCCCTTTGAAACAATTAGCAGCTTTTCAAAAGTTATTGTACTGACCTATGCTTCTCATTCTGCCCCACTCCCTGCAAACCTTCTCCGCAAGTACATATTTCATATGTCAAGATCTTATTGAAATTTGGGCTAAGGGTTTCTATTTGATGACTTGGATGGTGTGCTTTTTTGAGCTGAATTTAATTGGTAAAGCACATCTGTACCATAATAATTTAAAATAATTTAAACTTAATATAATTTAGTTGTGGCATGCAAGCAAGTTCTGAACTATAATGCAGTTACAAGTTAAAATGCAGTGCAAACTGTCTAGATGTGGATCCTTTAAACATTACATTTTTATTGTTAGTTTCTGCAGATGGAAGCACAGAGTCTTCTGCACTTGCTGATGACAATGGCAGTGAAGAAGATTTTGCATATGAGGAAATATGCCAGGCAAATCCCAGATACCTTCAACCTGGTGGAGAACAGCTTGCTATAAATGAGGTATTTTGGTTGATTTAAAGTTTAATTCCATTATTTCACCAAATAAAGTTCAGTTACTTCCTTACTGTGCACTTCAACCTGGGCTTTGAATTATGTCATTTGAATTAATGAAGTGTGTGTGTGTGTGTGTGTGTGTGTGTGTGTTCCTCCTTTCTTTTCTCTTTTCCTCCTTTCTTTAGTTCGTTCCTTCTCACTTGCTTTCCCGCTTTCCCTCCCTCCACCGTCCTCCCCCTCTCCATTTTCTGTTAATTACATGAACACAATGCTGCAACATTGGTCAAGACATGTCAGAGATATTCTGAGACATTGTTTTACTGTTAATATTGGCAAAGCGACACCGCAGGGAAGGATTGGAGCAATGGTGCAATTCTGACTTATCAGGATGTACCCATTGGGGTTATGACTATCAGCTTTTGCCTCACTAGAGAGGTTAATTGTATTCAGAAAGTTTCCTTTCACGTGTTTTCACTTTGTCAACTTCAAAGACTGGTATGTATTCTAATACTTTCTGTCCATGTTCTGCTCGCTCGGTAGATTTTTTTTTCATCCTTCGGAGTGCTAGTTATATTTTCTCCATTTCCATGCAGAGTTTTCAGTGCTGTCATGTTTGGCCTTGGATTTTCATAGATGATTTTTAAATCATTGCTAAAATTAGCTGCTTCGTCCATTTCCCTGTTCAAACATTCTCCATTCTTCTCTGAAGTGCTTGTAATGTTTCATGCAATTATTTAAAAACAGTTTTGTAGCTTTTCCTTTCAACTTATCCTTTTAAGTATCATATCACATAACAACATATTAAAGTTTTGCTTGTAGCCTCCCCTTCAGGTGTAAGGTTCACTCTATCCTTTGCATGCACTTTGTATCATGTGAATACGGTGATCTAATCTCAATGTGTTTAGTGAGCATTTAAATCCTATTGGACAACACTACCTTAATGACACACATAGCTGCAACAGGTATATTTTAGGAGGACACTGCATTCTTTAGAGCATCTACCATGAGCAGTACTATGCAAGATCTAAAATTATAATAACATCAGAGTGTATAGTCACTTCACTTTCACTGTCAATGTGCTAAAAGTCAGTGGCCCACTTTCGGTTCACTCGGTCCGATTATGTTTCATTTTTTGTTATGCACTTAAAATTTCTTACCACTAGTTAATTGCCAGAGATAAAAGAAATATTATAAATAATGGAAAAATAAAGACCAAAATTTTTTTATGTTCAAAATGATTTCTCCAGTGTTCTTCCTATAGACTTGTGATATGGCTGTTCTGTATAGGCCAGGCACCCTCTAGCATTTCAAGCAATTAGCCTTTTTCCATGTTTCTAACTCTGACTGAGGTCAATTTTAGTGCCCCTTTGCATGTCCAATCTGAGATTGGACAATAAAAGACTACAGATATTCATAGGATAAACTCTCCAACTTATTGAGACCTTGCACTATTTTTGTGTATTTTTTTTCATTCCTAGTGGAAATGGTACTTATTCTTACATTTTGTTTTAATTTATTGAAGTAGTTGTAAACTGATTTCTTTTTTTCCCCCTGTAGTTGATAAGCGATGGCCACAATGTCTATGCAGAAGCGTTATGGGATCATGTTACAATGGATGATCAGGAACTTGGATTTAAAGCTGGAGAAGTCATCAGAGTCCTTGATGCCTCCAACAAGGAATGGTGGTGGGGCATGATTGAAGAAAGAGAAGCCTGGTTTCCTGCTAGCTTTGTTCGAGTATGTTTTTAATACAAAACTGCAGAAGTATAAAAACTTTTCAGGGCAGGTTGGCAACTTTTCTTGAAAACTTTTAATTTGGCAGTAGGCCTCGTTTCCTTTTGCACTCCTCCCAGTGCCTCATTTCCTAATTCTGCTGGAATATAAAGAAACTGGTGAAGTGGACCTGTAAATTTTTTCATTACCATTGAAATCCTGTTGCCGACTCTCTCACGATTTGTTGTACTTCACATTTAAGATGAAAGCTTGACATCTCTTTGCATTTTGCTGCGACATGCTTAATTTAAGAACTTAACTGTGAGGGACCATATGTAGAAAAAGAACTTTCACGATTGCATGTATAATTGGAGAATTTTAGGAACCAGCTATGGATTGATCAAAATAAATGAAGTATGGAAGTAAACCAGCAAGAAATACTGATTTAAGAACTAAAAACTCAGCCTCAGTAAGTATACCAGAGAGCAATAAAAGGAAATATGGGCCCCTTAGAAGCTAAGAGTGCAGACCTTATAAAGAGAAATAAGGAAATAGTAAAGACATGTAAATTTTTTGCCTGTCTTCAAGTAGAACAGTAATAAAACAAAGTGGGGAATCAAGGACTTGATGAAAGTGAGAAACTTAAAATTATTTTCCTCTTGATTAATAATAAACAGATCAAAAGCTAACAAATTCCGTTAACCCAGTGGCATATGTCCAAGCATTCTTAAAAATGTAGCTTCAGAGATAATGGATGCAGTGGTTATGATCTTCTTAAAATCTGTTGATTTCAGTCTCGTTTCATAAACTATCTTTGCTTTGCTTATTTCTTTTTCAATACTCTTCAAAAGTTTTTATATTCAGTCTGGTTCTCAAATGTAAATAATCAACATGACATTCGTCATGTAAACCCATTTTTGAATCATGCTGCCCCCTCTTTTTTTTTTGCATAAAAGGAGCTATCAGTTTGTCCTCTATATCTTTTCCCTTTGTACCTTAACTGTACTCGAACCATTTTTCTCTAAACACAGTGGGTAACTTACTCTGATCCAGTTCATGGAGTTTGCATAATCTCCCGTGTGTGTGTGTGAGTTTCCTTCACATGCTCTGGTTTCCTCCCACAGTGCAATGATGTGCCGATTAGGTGAATTTGCCATGTTAAATTGCCCATAGTGTTCAGGGATGTGAAGGCTAGGTGCATTAGTCTGGGGAAATGTAGAGTAATGGGTCTGGGTGGGATGCTTTATTTAACAGTTCTCTGTCCAAATACAGATTTACCTGCCATCATTTGAGTCCAATTTACCTGGACCAGAACTACTCTAAGATCACTGAAATGAACCCTTCCACAATTTAAGTGTTGAAACGTTTAAACTCTCATTATCCTTTCTGATAGCTAGTTTGAACCTTACCATCCAAGATGGAGGATGGGAAAAATTTCTGGCTGTAAGAGCTGCTCCTTTTTTTTTTTGAGGTATTTTAGGTGTTGGAGTGATTTCCTTGAATTCCAGGAGCAGCAATTACTGTTTTATATGCTGTTGCATTGTTTTGGAACTTTGGGAAAAGGTTGAGTCTAAGAAGGGAGATTACAGAGAGCTGGGCAGAAATTTAAAAAGGAGATCCTCGAGGGTAGTAATATCTAGATTACTCCCAGTGCTACGAGCTAGTGAGGGCAGGAATAGGAGGATAGAGCAGATGAATGCATGGCTGAGGAGCTGGTGTATGGGAGAAGGTTTCACATTTTTGGATCATTGGAATCTCATTTGGGGTAGAAGTGACCTGTCCAAGAAGGATGGATTGCAGCTAAATTGGAAGGGGACTAATATACTGGCAGGGAGATTTGCTACAGCTGCTTGGGAGGATTTAAACTAGTAAGGTGGGGGCGTGGGACCCAGGTAAATAGTGAGGAAAGAGATCGATCTGCGACTGGTACAGTTGAGAACAGAGGTGAGTCAGGGCAGGCAGGGACACGGTAGGACTAATAAATTAAACTGCATTTATTTCAGTGCAAGAGGCCTAACAGGGAAGGCTGATGAACTCAAGGCATGGTTAGGGGGAACATGGGACTGGGATATCATAGCAATTACGGAAAGATGACTCCGAGATGGGCAGGACTGGTAGCTTAATGTTCCAGGATACAAATGTTACAGAAAGGATAGAAAGGGAGGCAAGAGAAGAGGGTAAAGGATAGCATTACAGCTGTGCTGAGGGAGGATATTCCCAGAACTACATCCAGGAAAGTTAGTTGGGTGGAACTGAGAAATAAGAAAGGGATGATCACCTTATTGGGATTGTATTATAGACCCCCTAATAGTCAGAGGGAAATTGAGAAACAAACATGTAAGGAGATCTCAGCTATCTGTAAGAATAATAGGGTAGTTATGGTAGGGGATTTTAACTTTCCAAACATCGACTGGGACTGTCATAGTGTTAAAGGCTTAGATGGAGAGGAATTTAAGTGTGTACAAGACAATTTTCTGATTCAGTATGTGGATGTACCGACTAGAGAAGGTGCAAAACTTTGACCTACTCTTGGGAAATAAGGCAGGGTGGGTGACTGAGGTGTCAGTGGGGGAGCACTTTGGGGCCAGCGACCATAATTCTATTCGTTTTAAAA
>NC_057715.1:80577302-80633856 GCF_004010195.1 Chiloscyllium plagiosum | reverse complement strand
CTTCCTATCGGGAAGATGTTGTGAAACTTGAAAGGGTTCAGAAAAGATTTACAAGGATGTTGCCAGGGTTGGAGGATTTGAGCTTCAGGGAGAGGCTGAACGGGCTGGGGCTATTTTCCCTGGAGCGTTGGAGGCAGAGGGGTGACCTTATCGAGGTTTACAAAATTATGAGGGGCATGGATAGGATAAATAGACAAAGTCTTTTCTCTGGGTTTGGGGAGTCCAGAATTAGAGGGCATAGGTTTAAGGTGAGAGGGGAAAGATATAAAAGAGACCTAAGGGGCAACTTTTTCACGCAGAGGGTGGTACCTCTATGGAATGAGCTGCCAGAGGATATGGTAGGCGGCTCGTACAATTTGCAACATTTAAGAGGCATTTGGATGGGTATATGAATAGGAAGGGTTTGGAGGGATATGGGTCGTGTGCTGGCAGGTGGGACTAGATTGGGTTGGCATATCTGGTCGGCATGGATGGTTTGGACGGAAGGGTCTGTTTCCATGCTGTACATCTCTATGACTCTATATCATACCACAATCGTTTTCCCGTAAATGTTGCTCTTGATCTTGATTCAATTGTACCACTTCCTTTACTGAAACCATTGAGAAAGGAAGGAAGCATTACCAAATCTGGATCAGTGGTTAGCACATTATCCTTTGTTGATCCTTTGTTGATCCTTTATTTAACAGGTCTCGTTTATCAGGGCAATATTATGCTCCTATATGGCTGCCTGCATTTGCAACTAACCACCCATGTTTTATTAAACTCCATGCGTTTGCATGCATACACTAGTAAACCTAATTTAAACCATATTCCATTCCTTCTTACTCTGATCCCAGTTCATGGAGTTTGCACATTCTCCTGTATCTCCGTAGGTTTCCTCCAGATGCTCTGGCTTCCACTCACAGTGCAAAGATGTGCAAATTAGGTAAATTGCCCATTGTGTTCAGGGATGTGAATGCTAGGTGCATTAGTCAAGAGAAATGTAGAGTAATAGGTCTGGATGGGATACTCTTCAGAGTGTTGGTGTGGACCTGGTGGGCCAAATGGCCTGTTTCCACACTGTAGGGATTCTATGATTCTATCTCAAGAAACTGCTCTGGAAAGCCCCCAGTGACAATTGCATGTGTTCAGATGTGCACGCGATTTGTACCAGGCTGCCAGACCATACAGCATGTGGAACATTTTCATACCATATCCATCTTCCTTCAGATATTAATGATTATTTGACCAACTATTTTTTGTTTTACAACAGTCAATCTCCAGAGAAAGAGCTTTTTTCCTCCTTAATTACTGTCCATGTGTGTCAGGTAATTTAGACGTGATGGTTTGGGTGGTTTCACTTAGCTGGCCACTCCCAATTTGATTTTTCTAAACAATGTCCAAAACTAATGTAAAACTCCAGACAGTCATAAACCCAGACGTGTGTAGTGATTGCAATGAGGTTGTCCAAATTGATGACATGGAATGAGTCCCATGGTTTGGGTTGTTAACTTGGTCTGAGGTTTCTAAATTCTTGGAAGAGCAGAGTCTGATTAGAACAAGTCAACATGGATTTAGTAAAGGGAGGTCATGCCTGACAAACCTGTTGGAATTTTTTGAAGAGGTAACAAGTAGGTTAGACCAGGGAAACCCAGTGGATGTGGTCTATCTAGACTTTCAAAAGGCCTTTGATAAGGTGCCACACGGGAGGCTGCTGAGCAAGGTGAGGGCCCATGGTGTTCGAGGTGAGCTGCTGGGATGAATTGAGGATTGGCTGTCTAACAGAAGGCAGAGAGTCGGGATAAAAGGTACTTTTCCAGAATGGCAGCCGGTGACGAGCGGTGTCCCGCAGGGTTCGGTACTGGGGCCACAGCTGTTCGCATTATATATTAACGATTTGGATGTAAAGCCAAAGTACAGAGGGATCTGGGAGTACTAGTTGAGGATTCTCTAAAGGTAAACATGCAGGTTGAGTCCGTGATTAAGAAAGCGAATGCAGTGTTGTCTCTTATCTCAAGAGGGTTGGAATATAAAAGCAGAGATGTACTCCTAAGACTTTATAAAGCTCTGGTTAGGCCCCATTTGGAGTACTGTGTCCAGTTTTGGTCCCCTTACCTCAGGAAGGACATACTGGCACTGGAACGTGTCCAGCGGAGATTCACACGGATGATCCCTGGAATGACAGGTCTAACATATGTGGAACGGCTGAGGATACTGGGATTGTATTCGTTGGAGTTTAGAAGATTAAGGGGAGACTTAATAGAGACGTACAAAATAATACATGGCTTGGAAAAGGTGGATGCTAGGAAATTGTTTCCGTTAGACGAGGAGACTAGGACCCGTGGACACAGCCTTAGAATTAGAGGGGGTCATTTCAGAACAGAAATGCGGAGACATTTCTTCAGCCAGAGAGTGGTGGGCCTGTGGAATTCATTGCCACGGAGTGCAGTGGAAGCCGGGACGCTAAATGTCTTCAAGGCCGAGATTGATAGATTCTTGTTGTCTCGAGGAATTAAGGGCTACGGGGAGAACGCTGGTAAGTGGAGCTGAAATGCGCATCAGCCATGATTGAATGGCGGAGTGGACTTGATGGGCCGAATGGCCTTACTTCCACTCCTATGTCTTATGGTCTTATGATCAGGAAGCCCTGGCTGACAGATAAAAAGGAGTGTGTCAGAGATGCTGACACTCTTGACAGCTGACTCTGAAGAGATCGCACTAGAATCAAGGACACTTCATGTGTAAATAAAGGGTGGCTTGGAGACTGGATGCTAGCCTCTGTGAAATTATTTCAATGGGGCTTCTTTGTAAACAAGTCCAAAAAGTTCCATAGCGTCTAAGCTCCTGCCATTTACTTCGCTTTGAAGTCTCTTCAATTTTTTTTTAATTCAACATGTCATTCCTGTAACTTTTTTTTTTAAGAGGTCACAAGTCCAGCTACCTTTTCAATCTGTTGAATTAACCAATTTGGAGAATATTTTAAGCAGAAATGACAGAAGCACCTTCATGCCACATTGCACAACTTTACAAATCCTTAAAAAAAATCTAACTTTGCATATCACCTGTTCCTTATATCCACTTTATCATTTGTTCTATCACAATGATACATTTATTTTAGTTGCACACCTTCAAAAAATAAAGGACTTGACAATGACAAAATTATGTGCAACATGTTGGATTTACTTCCAAACTCAATATAAAAACACCAGATTTTATTTCGTATTAAGTATTATTTAGTATTAAGTTGACTTTTAAGAAAAAAATATAAATCAATGTCCAAAAAGCTGAAAGAATATTTTTCCCCATTTAGTACAAAATTCTATTATAGGTAGACAATCCTTTATCTGAAATCCCGAAATCTGAATAGCCCCAAAATCTGAAGGTTTTTGTGAAGATTTTTTCCTGATTAACAAGGTGATTTGGCATGCAAACAGTTAACCCAAGTCGACACCCACTCAATGCGTATCAGTCAGATGCAACGTGGGTGGTGTGGCCCAGAGTTTAGATCAGAGTGGTGCTGGAAAAGCACAGCAGGTCAGGCAGCATCCGAGGAGCAGGAAAATCGACGTTTCGGGCAAAAGCCCTTCATCAGGAATAGGTGTGGTGTGGCCCAGCACCAGCAGGCCTCGATTCTGTTTCAAGGCCCTATTTTACTTGGTGAGTGTGCACCTCCGGTAAGATTTTTAAAAATTTTACTGTCAAACTGTCACTTATTCTAAAATTCAAAAAATTCTGAATTCCGAAAACGAGCTGGTCCCAAGCATTTTGGATAAAGGATTGTGCACCTGTATGTATATTGCCGGTTGTAGAGTCGTAGACTCATATAGCACATTAACATACCCTCCGGTTCAACTAGTTTATGCTGAACATAATCCCAAACTAAACTAGTCCCACCTGTTTGCCCATATCCCTCCACACCTCTCCTATGCGTGTATCTATCCAAATGTCTTTTAAACATTGTAATTGTACCTGTATCCACCACTTTCTCAGAAGGTCCATTCAACATAGAAAATGCCCTCGGTTTAAAACAAAAATTGGCCTCATGTCTTTTTAAAATCTGTCTCCTGTCCCCTTTAAAAATGTGCCCCGTCGTCTTCAAGTCCCCCATCTTGGGAAAAGACAGCCACCATTAACTCTATCTCTATCTCTCATTATTTTATAACCTTCTATCAGATTGCCTCTCAACCTCCTACCAGCCTTTCTTTCTGTAACTCAAACCTTCTATACCCGGCAACATCTATTCTGAGTCCTCTCCAGCTTGATAATACCCTTCCTATAACTGTGCAACCAGAACAGGACATAGTCTTCGAGAAGAGACCTCACCAGCGTCCTGTACAACCTCAGCATGACTTCCGAACTCCTATACTGAAAGGACTGAGCAATAAGGACCCTTTTAACCATCCTGTCTATATGTGATGCAAACTTGAAAGAATCATGTACCTGCACCCCGAGGTCCCTCTGTTCTATAACACTACTCAAGGCCCTACATTAATTGTATAAGCCCTACCCTTGTTTGTTGTGTCAAAATGCAACACCTCACATTTATCCAAATTGAATCCATCTGCCATTTTTCAGTCCATTGACCCATTTGATCAATATCACTTTTTGTAATCTTAGAAAACCATCTTCACTGTCTATAATGTTACCAATTTTGACGTCACTTGTAAACTAACTTACCGTGTCTGCTATATTCTCATCTAAGATCATTTATATAAATGATGAACCAAAGAGGACCCAGAACTGATCCCTGTGGAACACAGTTGGTCACAGGCCTCCAGTCTGAAAAACAGCCCTCCACCATTACTCTGTGTCTCCTGCTGGATTCAACTAAATTGTTTTGATGTAGTTTAAAGATTGTTGCAATCTTATTTTTTGTTTACAGCGTGAGACTGTGGCCTATGAAGTGCAACAGTTCAAGTAAATTAGACAGGTTTAATCCAGTTCATATATTTTCTTCATCAATAATTTGTTTTCTTTTACCCAAGAAATTTCAGTTTACAAAGAGAAATTATAATCTGATCCATTCTGACGTGATTGTCATTTATAGGGTTATCATCCTTATAATAAGACAGAAGGACAGTAAAGGAGAATTCATCTAGACCTATATAATGTGTTGAGAATCACAACAAATCATTTACAACAACATGAATTGTAGTGACATTCATGAAGAGTACTGAAGAAAGAATAGGCATGGGCATGCGTAATTTAGAATTTATAATTACTTTTAAAACACAATACTATTCAAGGGTATGGAAGCTTTTCTGGTTTGAATGTATGTTACTATAATAGACAGATTTCCTAAATTCTTCATTATTTTTAATAGCTGCGAGTTAACCAAGAAGATGCTGCAGCTGAATGCACTGGAAAGTTTGCAGATGAACAACTGAATGCCAGATGTAGTAAACACCTACTCAAAAATGCAGAGAATCAGAGACAGATGCGAACAAATGTTATCCAAGAGATCATGAACACAGAACGAGTCTACATCAAGCATCTGAAAGACATCTGTGAGGTACTGCAAAAATGCAGTTTTGAATTGGGGAAGTTTACTGTAACGGATAATGTTGGATAGGCAATGCCAAACATTTGTGCAAAGGTGAGGACTGCAGATGCTGGAAACCAGAGTTTAGATCAGAGTGGTGCTGGAAAGGCACAGCAGGTCGGGCAGCATCAGAGGAGCAGGAAAATCGCCAAACATTTAAAGAGCATATGGATGAACAGCAAAGATTGTTCATTATTGTCTGGCACAAACGTAAAATGGGAAAGGTGTACCAACCGTGGGTTATGAAGGCAATTAGGGAAAGCCTTGGATCCAAGGAATGAGCATGCAAATTGGCCAAAAAGAGGAGCAGACCTAAGGATTGGGAGCAGTTTAGATTTCAGTAGAGGCGGCCAAATGGATAGATTAAGAGCGGACATTTGAGAATGAGAGTAAATTTTCAGGAAACATACCTCTAGAAGTAATCAGATTTGTATGTGAAGAGAAAAGGATTACTGAAGACAAATGCAAGTCAGTTACAAGCAGCAACAGGGCAGTTAGAATGGGGAATAAAGAGATGGGAGATCAATTAAATATATAATTTGAATCTGTCTACACAAAGGAGGATACCAATAACATCCCAAAAATGTAGGAGAGCAAAGAGTTTGTTTAGAGTGAGGAACTGAAGGAAATGGTACTGGGGAAATTGATTCATAACCAATAAATCCCCGGCTCTTGATCTACATCCCAGAGTATTTAAGGAAGAAATAGTGGATGCATTGGTGCTCAGCTTCCACTCTGAAACAGTTCTTATGGATTGGAGTGTAACCAATGTAACCCCATTACTTAAGAAGGTAGAGAGAAAACAGGGAATTATAGATCAGTTAGCCTGGCATTGTGGGAGAAATGCTAGACTGTATTACAAAGGTTTAGATTATAGTGTTGCTGGAAAAGCATAGCAGGTCAGGCAGCATCCAATGAGCAGGAAAATCAATGTTTCGGGCAAAAGCCCTTCCAAAGGGCTTTTCCAGCACCTGCAGTCCTCACTTCTGCCCTGTTTTATAAAAGGTTTAATAACAGAGCACATGGAAAATAGTGACAGAACTGGATAGCGCCAGCATGGATTTATAAAAGGGGAAATCGTGCTTGACATTTAAGAAATTTTTGAAGACTTGTATAGTTGATCGGGGGGGAGCGGTGGATGTCATTTAACTTGGACTTTGAGAAAGTTTTATATAATTTGCACAAAAGAGATTAGCATGTAACATTAAAGCACATGGGATTGGGGATAGTTTCCTGACATAGATGGCAGATTGGAAATCAAGGGTAAACTCGTCTTTTTCTGAGAGGCTGTCATAATGGGTGAGATACCTTGGGATCGGAACTATTCACTATATATTGATTTAGATGAGGGAACTCTTTGAGATATTACAAAGTTTACAGACAACACATATCCTGGTTGGTGGATGAGCTGTGAGGGGGATGCAAAGATGCTTCAATGTGAATTGGACAAGTTGAGTGAGTGTGCGGAGTGCATGGCAGATGAAATATAATGTGGATAAATGGGAGATTATTCACTTCGGTAACAAAAATACAACGATGGATTAGGCGTGGAAGAGGTGCATTGAGATGTGGGTGTCCTAGTACACCAATCACCTGAATCTAAGCATTCAGGCACAGTTTTTTAAAAATTCATTCATGGGATGAGGGCATTGCTTGCTAGGCCAACATTTATAGCGCATCTCTAGTTACCCAGAAGGCAGTTAAGAGTCAACCACATTGTGTGGATCTAGAGTCACATGTAGGCCAGACAAGGATGGCAGCTTCTTTCCCTTGACATTAGTGAACCAGATGTGTTTTTATGTCAACATACAATGGATTTGTGATTATTATTAGACTCTTAATTCCAGACTTTTTATTGAATTCAAATTTCACCATCTTCTGTAGTGGTGGGATTTGAACCTAGGTCCCCAGGACATTCTGGATCAACAGATTAATAGTCTAGTGATAATACCACTAAGCCATCACCTCCCCTAGCAGGTGGTGAAGAAGACAAATGGTATGATTTCCCTCATATCGAAAAGATTGGAATACAGGGTTTGGGCTGTCTTGCTGTAATTATATAGGGCCTTGTAATGACTATACCTGGGGGAGTTGTGCAGTTTGGTCTCCTTACCTGAGAAAGGATCTGGCTTTGGAGTGAATGCAGTGCTGGTTTACCAGACTGATTCCTTGGATGGCAGGACTGACCTATGAAGAGAGACTGGACTGTTTTTGTTTATGTTTACTGAAGTTTAGAAGGATGATTGATTTAAGATCTGAGAAATATGTTAGCTTCTAACAGGACTAGGCAGGATAAACACAAGAAGGATGCCCTAATGACAGGGAAGTCCAGAATTGAGGGTCAAATTTTAAGGTCACAGGTAGGCCACTTCAGGCTGAGGTAAGATTTGTTTTCACCCAGCGTGTGGTGTGCTTGTGGCATTCACTGCCGCAGAAAATGGTTGAGACCACAACATTAAATATTTTCAAAATGGTGTCAAATATTAGGGCTAAAGGGATTAAAGTGTATGGGCAAAAACCAGGAATAGGGTACTGAGTTGGATGACTTTAGTGAATGATAGAGCAGGCTCAGAGGGCCGAATGACCAGCACCACTTATTTTCCAATGTCTCTATGAAACTGGTAGAAAGCTCGGTTATTTCATAGCTGGAGCATCTTTACAAATACATTTTTTTGACTTTTGTAGAACCATAGTCATAGAGATGTACTGCATGGAAATAGACCTTTCGTTCCAACCCGTCCATGCCGACCAGATATCCCAACCCAATCTAGTCCCACCTGCCAGCACCCGGCCCATTTCCCTCCAAACCCTTCCTATTCACATACCCATCCAAATGCCTCTTAAATGTTTAAATGTTGCAATTGTACCAACCTCCACCACTTTCTCTGGCAGCTCATTCCACACCCGTACCACCCTCTGTGTGGAAAAAGTTGCCCCTTAGGTCTCTTTTATATCTTCCCCCCCCCCCCCCCCTCAGCCTAAACCTATGCCCTCTAGTTCTGGACTCCCCGACCCCAGGGAAAATACTTTGCCTATTCAACCTATCCATGCCCCTCATGATTTTGTAAACCTCAATAAGGTTTATTGAGCCTCCGAGGGAAAACAGGCCCAGCCTGTTCAGTCTCTCCCCATAGCTCAAATCCTCCAACCCTGGCAACATCCTGTAAATATTTTCTGAACCCTTTCAAGTTTCACAACATCTTTCTGAAAGGAAGGAGACCAGAATTGCATGCAAGCAATATTCCAACAGTGGCCTAACCAATGTCCTGTACAGCCGCAACATGACCTCCCAATTCCTGCACTCCACACACTGACCACTAAAAGAAAGCATACCAAATGCCGCCTTCACTATCCTAACTACCTGCGACTCCACTTTCAAGGAGCTATGAACCTGCACTCCAAAGTCTCTTTGTTCAGCAACACTCCCTAGGACCTTACCATTAAGTGTATAAGTCCTGCTAAGATTTGCTTTCCCAAAATGCAGCACCTTGCATTTATCTGAATTAAACTCCATCTGCCACTTCTCAGCCCATTGGCTCATCTGGTCCAGATCCTGTTGTAATCTGAGGTAACCCTCTTTGCTGTCCACTACACCTTCAATTTTGGTGTCATCTGCAAACTTACTAACTGTACCTCTTATGCTCGCATCCAAATCATTTATGTAAGTGACAAAAAGTAGAGGACCCAGCACAGATCCTCTGGTCACAGGCTTCCAGTCTGAAAAACAACCCTCCTCCACCACCCTCTGTCTTCTACCTTTCAGACAGTTCTGTATCCAAATGGCTAGTTCTCCCTGTATTCCATGAGATCTAACCTTGCTAAGCAGTCTTCCATGGGGAACCTGGTCAAATGCCTTACTGAAGTCCATATCGATCACATTTACTGCTCTGCCCTCATCAATCTTCTTTGTTACATCTTCAAAAAACTGAATCAAGTTTGACCATTAGAATATTTGCCATAAAAGGAGTACGGCAAAGGTTGACCAGACTGTTGCCTGGGTTGGCAGGATTATTCTGCGAAGAGAGATTGAGGTGACTGTAACCTGTAGTTTCTAGAGTTTAGGTGAATGAGGGATTACCTCATTGAAGCATACAAGTGTGTAGAACTAGGGTGTATTGCCTTTGAATAAGAGGTAGCTTATTTAATATTGAGATGATGAGCAATTCCTGCACTCAGATAGTGGCAAATTTGTGGAATTCTCTATTTCCAAGACAGCGATTGAAAGATTAGATGATATTGAGGGAAATAGGGATACTGTGGGGAAACTACTATTGATGGAGAAGATCAGTCATAATCTATATGAATGATGGAGCTAAATGTCCTATGCTTATTCCTACTTCCCATGAAACAGAAATACAATCCAAGAGGGACAGGATTTCCAAATCTTCCCCCTCTGCAATTCCCAAAAACAAGTGACTATTATTGAATTATAAACCAAGAGACCAGGGCAGTAAACCGCCTGAATGGATTACAACTAAAGAACTGAAAATAATGGGGGGACAAAAATGTTTTTTTGGTGCTGACTTTGACCCTAAAATGTCCTCAAGTTAATATCTAGGATTTCTTTTTAGCTTTTATTCAAGAAGTAAATATTCATTTGGGTATATTCTAATTGAATGGTGAAGCAGTCTCAAGTGACTGAATGACCCACTCCTGCATCTAATTTGTATGTTCCTCTTCTCTTGTTTGAATAATGTAAACTTCTCAGATTGATCAACATTTCCTCCAAATATTGGTACCTCCAGTGATTCAGCACTCCTTTAGTGTTGCATTGAAGTAGCAGCACTTAAACTAGCATTTTACACTGAAGTCACTGAACTGGGTCTTGAACCCACTGCTTTAAATCAGAATTGAGAATGTGACTACCATGAGCACATTGAAAATCAATGGAGAAAATTCATGGCCCATTTCTTTTGGGATTTGTAGTCCTGTTTCTGACTAACAATAAAAAATGCACTTGATTTCCTCTGATTTCTTTGAGTGATTTTCTTCATAACCAACTAATGCAGCAAATCTCAGAGCAGAGTAGAGAATCCGGATTTCTTTTCTTACAACACTGGTTATCAATTTCTAGCAAATAGAGTTTAAATGTCCTGAAGTTTTTTGAAAAGCCAAAGAGTGAACGTAAAAGTAAGGGATAGAGTCATAGGTGCATGAGGTGATTGGGGTGGCACTTGAATAGCCTGGAAAGTGGATGAGATAGGCAATTGGGTCAGAAGGGGACAAGTTGGGTGGGTTGAGGCTAGACTAGTCAAGTCAACACATTGGAGAAAATTGGATCGGAAAGATTTGAGAAGGAATCAGCATTGGGTCAGATTTTTAAAAATTACTTGGATGGAAAATGGAATATATTATTGCCATAATTTCAGTAGACCCAAAAATAGATTGGAAGGCAACGAGTAAGGATGAAAAATCTGTGAAGGGATATAGACAAGTTGAGCAAGTGGATAAAACCCTGGCAGATTGGAATATGGGAAAATGTGGTTTCACTTTAGCAGGAAAAACAAAGGAGCTGAATGTTATTTAAAGGGAGAAAGGCTGCAGAAAGCTATAGAACCAAACGATTTGGGAGTCCTCGTACACGAATCACGAAAAGCTAGCATTCAGATTCAGCAGGTAATAAGAAAGGCAGATGAAATGTTAACTTTTTATTTCAAAGTGAGTGGAGGGTAAAACCAGAAAAGTTGTGCTAAAACTAGACAGCTGGAATATTGTGAACAGTTTTGGGTGGCTTCTCTTAGGAGAGATATACTGGCATTGGAGGCAATCCAGGGAAGATTCACAAGACCAATTCAGAATATGAAGGGACTGTCTCATGTGGAGAGGTTGAGTAGGTTGGACCTGGTTTTAGAAAAATGAGAGGTGACCTTTATTGAAATATACATTATTCTTGAGAGCATTGACAGTGTAGATGTGAAGAGATTGTTTCCCTTTTTGGGAGTGTCTGGGACCAGAGAGCATAATCTCAGTGTAAGGGGTTGCTCATTTAAGACCGAGATGAGGAATTTATTTTGAGGGCTGTGGATCGGTGGAATTTTTTACTACAGAGGGCTGTTGAGAGTGGACCATTAAGTATATTCAAGACTAAGATTTTTAATCATTTAAGGGAGTCAAACATTTGAGGGAAAGGCAGTAAGATGAAGTTGAGAATTAGATTAGATTAGATTATTAGATTAGATTAGATTAGATTACTTACAGTGTGGAAACAGGCCCTTCGGCCCAACAAGTCCACACCGCCCCGCCGAAGCGCAACCCACCTAGACCCCCTACATTTACCCTTTACCTAACACTACAGGCAATTTAGCATGGCCAATTCACCTGACCTGCACATCTTTGGACTGTGGGAGGAAACCGGAGCACCCGGAGGAAACCCACGCAGACACGGGGAGAACGTGCAAACTCCACACAGTCAGTCGCCTGAGGCGGGAATTGAAGCCAGGTCTCTGGAGCTGTGAGGCAGCAGTGCTAACCACTGTGCCACCGTGCCACCCAATTATCAGATCAGCCATGACCTCAATGGATGGCAGAGCAGACTCTGAGCTGAATGGCCTACTTCTGCTTCTATGTCCTAAGGAAGGAGTTGATGTCAAGTCAGTAGGAGTCAGGATTGAGAGGGTGAAGTCAGATCAGGCCTAATTGGGTGAGATTGATTGAATTTGGGTTGGGGGAGAGTCAAGGGCGAAGGTGTAGGGGATATAAATCTGAATGATTTGAAGGGTTACTTTTTTGGTCACTCTGGAAGTAATCTAAGATTCTTCTAAACACCTAACTATGTTGGCATCAAAGTCAGAACTGTTCAAAGCCTCAGCCTCTAACTCAAACTTGAGGGTTCAAGGCAGTAGGTAATTGTCTATTGGGAGTTCAAATGCCCTGGGCAATTTCCACAAAATCCTTAATTTGAGACTTCTGAGGTATCCCACAGCATAGCATGGTCACATACAAGACACTAATTAAACCGCACCTAGAATATGAACAGTTATCATTCTCTTATCTAAGGAAAGATGTGCAGTCTAACGAAGGTTCACTAGGTTGATCCCAGTTATGGGAAGGATTTCTTATGAGGAGAACTTGAGTAGGTTTGGTCTGTACGCATTGAAGTTTAGATGATTGAAGCATGACCTTTACTGGAGCATATAAGATTACTGGGGAGCTTGACAATGTAGATGCTGAATGTTTGTTTTCCCTTGAGGATGAGAGGCCATAATCTCTGAGTAAGGGTCACCCATTTAAGAAGATGAGGCACTTCTTCTGAGGGAAATGAATCTGTAGAATGTTTCTTACTGTAGAGGGCTGTGGAGACTATGTTGTTAAGCATATTGAAACAAGAGATGGACAGATTTTTAATGAGTGAAGGAATTGAGGGTGTTGGGAAAAGGCTAGAAAATAGAGAGTATGGCATATCTGATCAGCCATGGTGAAGGTTCAGATGCTCAGAAGGTACATTGGATTATTTCCGGAGATGAAAGATTTGTCTTATAAGGAAAGATTTTTGCACTTTAGGCTAAATTTTAGAAGAATGAGAGGAGATTTAATTATGGTACTGCAGAGGATTGTCAAAGTAGACATAGAGCAGATGTTTCCCCATGTGGGGCAATCAAGAATAAAAGGTGATACTTTTAGGCGAAGGGGTGGCAAATTTGAAACAGTTGAGGAGGAATTGCTTCTTAAAAGGTAATGGATCTGTGGAATTCCTGACCTCGAGTATGGTGTACATGGAATACAGGTAAATTTGGGAGATTGACAGTTTCAATTAATAATGAGTTAAAGGGTTACAGAGAGCTGGCAGGGAAGTTGAGGCCAAGGTGAGATCAGCTACGATCATATTAAATGGCAGGGCAGGCGCAAGGGGCTGAATTGCCTACTTATGGTCCTCCATCTTATATCATTGTAGCTATATTGCAGATTGTCAGAGTATGGCCCAAAAATCCATCTGAGTGCTTGCATGCTGTTTCTGTTTGAAAGCACCGCATGTGTATGAAATTGAGACATGTTTATCATCCACACTTTTCTCATAATACTCAGTTGGATAAAGATCAGCAATAGTGACTCTTGTGGAACAGTGATAATGTCCCTACCTCTGAGCCAGGAGGCCCAGGTTGAAGTCCCACCAGCTTCAGAAGTGAGTAATAACATCTTTGAACAGATTGATTAGGAAATATCTAAAGGTCAGGTATGGGAATCCTTGGCTTTCTTTTCCAGCACTGACTAGGCTTGATATAAAGGCCTCTTCTGGATGCCTCAGTATTGCAGCTAAAAGGAAAGCCCTTTTAAAAATTGGTGATAAGTAGTAATAATAAAGCAAATAATTGGTTGGTAGTTAATTATAAATGTAAAATTGTACCTTTTTATAAGCAAAAAAAACTGGTATCAAATTTAAGACACATTGTGTTAGCTCACGTTCAAAAATGACAGTAAATTGGGAAAATTGATTTTAAACAATCTGGGAAGCATTTATATGAAGATTTTTAATAGTGGAAATTTTCCTTTATAAAATATTGACATTTCCAAATTGTAAGTTAACATATTTGTTAAGCAAGGGTCACATTAGTTATACTGAGTTGTGTACATAGACCAGAATCTTGCCAAATTGTACATCTAATAATTTTCAAAACTTTTAAAATTTCCCTCATACGATGTGAGCATTGTAGTCTGAGCCAGCACTTATTGGCCATCAATGGTTGCCCTTGAAGGTTGCAATGAGCTCCTCCTTGAGGAATTTCTTCTTAGAAATTCTCACAAGTTGTGATCCTGAGTTATTTCCTTTAATGAGACCCAGTTAATAATTAGTCAGCTGTGTGTCACTCGAGCATGCTGTCTTTGTGCAGCTGTATATTATTGAAGTAGTGATTTTTGAATAATTGATTAAGGCTGACATTTGTGTGATGTTAAATGGTCATACCCAACCTTAGAATTTTCTTTTCAAATCATCTTGCATGAAACATCAAGAGCATTTGGAGCCACTTTTTAAAATTTGGTATAGTGTGTAAACTGCTTTACAAGTTATCTTTCATTTGACCTTTTAGGGATATATTCGTCAGTGTCGCAAACATACAGGAATGTTTGCTGAAGCGCAGTTAAGTATTATATTTGGGAACATTGAAGATATTTATAAATTCCAAAGGAGATTTTTGAAGGACTTGGAGAAGCTATTCAACAAAGATGAACCTCACCTGAGTGAAATAGGATCCTGTTTCCTTCAGCACGTATGTTAAATGCATCATTGCAATGCTTTGATAGAGATAATTTCTTATCAATTACATCACTGGGGCAATGTTGTTGTTTCCAGCCAGAAAAACAAATGGATTTACCTTCAAATTTCATACATCCAGAACATTCAAATTTCATACTTCAGCTATAACTAAAGTGATAAGATCCATGATTTAGTTAACTAAAAATATTAAAGGTAGTAGTGAACTGAAGTTTAAAATCATACAATTGCATAAAGGTGGATGAGAGGTCAGAAGATTGGACAGAATATTTTAAAAAAAAGCAAGATGCCTTAAAAAAAAATTGAGGGAAAATGTAAATGTGAGATTATGGAGTCATCCAATGGTATCTTGCCAAGACTCCTCTGATATCACCACCTAGATCCAATGACCTCAAGCAGTGAGAAGGACAAGGGCAGCAGATGCATGGAAATACCATCATCTGCAAGTCTCACATCATCAACTTGACTTGGAACTATAACACCATTCCTTATGATCATCACTGGATCAAAATCCTGAAATTCCTTCCCAATAGCACTGTGGATGTCTTTGCATCTGAAGGACTGCAGCTGTTCAAGAAGATAGCTCATCACCACCTTTGTCAGGACATTTAGGGGTGTGAAATAAATACTGGCCTGGGGATTCTCCCATCCCATGAATGAATTTTTTAAAAAATATTATCTTCAGCATATTCTTTATGGTGAGTTCTTTTTTCCCATTCTTGCACCAGCTTTTCATGAATGTTAAATTCCCTCACTGCGGCACAGTTATTAGATGAGTTTGCAAATTTGATAACTTTAGCTAAAGCCAGTTTCGTGCTTCACTCTTTTTGTAATGGAGGTCCCATTCCTGATTATCATTTGTCATGCTCATTTCTTTGTTGAGACTTCATCGTGATACAATTGAGTGGTTTGCTAAGCCATTTTCAGCACACAATTGAGAGTCCACATTTCTGTGGCTCTGGAGTCATATGTAAGCCAGACCTGGCATGGTCTAGATAGATTTCCTTCCCTGAAGGACATGACTTAAGCAGATGGATTTTTCCCAACATTCAGCAATAATTTCATGGTTGTAATTGTATTGAATTCAAATTCATCTGCCTTGATGGGGTTTGAACCCAGTCTTCAGAACATTAGCTGAGTTTCTGAATTAATAGTTTAGCAATAATACCACTTGGCCATCACCTCCCCTTTCACTGAGGAAGTAGCTGACAATGGTTGTACTGAGGGCAATGCCCTGAAAGATCTCCTGTGGTGATATCCTGGGACTGAGATAATTGACCTCCGAAAACTGCTGCCATCTTTCTTTGTGCGAGATATGACTTCATCCTGCAAATTAAACTTCCCCCTGATTCCCATTGAGTCTTTTTTTTCGAAGGCTATTGACAGTCAAATCTGCCTTAATGTCAAGGGTAGTCATTTGCATCTGACTTCGAGAGTTTAGCTGGTTTGTTCGATTCTTGTGAAACCCAAACAGAATGATACTGATTAGATTGGTTCTTAGTGAGGAAGAGCCACTTAATATCACTGACAACGACTCTTTCTGTCATGTTGCAGATACAAGATGTGAAAAGAAGTAATTTGGCATTAACTTTTTTGAATTGATGCAGAAGACATCTGTGAATATGCTCTGAAGAAGTGTTGATACTCGTAATATTTTTATAACTGTAGTGAGGCCGTGATGCAATTTAAAGTGTTGTTTAATGAATTGGTGATGTTTCTTTCAGCAAGAAGGATTTGGAATATACTCGGAATATTGCAACAATCATCCCAGTGCATGTGTTGAACTTGCCAACCTAATGAAACAAAGCAAATATCGACACTTTTTTGAGGCCTGTCGACTGCTTCAACAGATGATTGATATTGCCATTGATGGCTTTCTTCTTACACCAGTCCAGAAGATCTGTAAATATCCACTACAGCTTGCTGAGTTGCTCAAATACACTAACCCTGATCACAGGTATGAGAATTTGAAACATTAAATTCATTTAAACGTGCAGGCCATAAAAATTTATAAATAAGACATTTTCTTTTTCTCCCATTGCTTCAGTTTCTCTTGTGACCAAGTATCATCCTTGACTGAGATTTGCATAATCTAAATGTAAAAGAACAACTTTCAGCACAAAACATTGCACTTAAATTGCTTTATTGGAGTGTCCATCATGTTGATGATCAAAGTTTACTTTATATTGTGTAGCTGTACTTCGCATTGGGGCGAAGAACCTTTTTATAAATAACAATTTGAGATTTGATCAATTTTACTGCTTGGTTATAGAGGGTGGCCATATTCCAGTTTTCCCTTGAACACTAGATATTTCCTAAATTTAAGAATTTTATTGTAGTGGATCACAGCAAGTTCTTATATGAAGTTCTGACATGAAGTTTGGTCTTTCGGCAAAGAAAATAGTGTTGAATTTGGGCTTTCGCTAGATGGTTATGGAAATAAATGATGAAGCTCGCTCACTCCTTTGAATTTATGGGAGAGAGCATAAAAAGTATGCTTCACTCTGGGGAGGAAACAAAAAACGATAGGCAAAATAGAGTGCCTACTCTATTGGCGCAACTTAGAGCTTTACTTAAGGTTTGTGCATTTTAGTGATGGAATCTACAAAACAAAGAAAATGTCTTCTGATTCAAAAGCAAATTTAAAATCTCCCCAAAATTTAAAAACTAATTTTTAATAGATCTTTTTGAAAACTTTATTTCCTGAATGCTTTGACCAAGCATTCCTGCTTGATTAAAAACATAGGAGCAGAGGAAGAGGACTAGGCCATTCAGCCCTTTGAGGCTGCTCAGCTATTCAATAAGGTCATGGCTGATTTGTGGTCTGCCTCTGGTGTGTTTGCCTTGGGCCCATATCACTTTTTTTAGATTAGATTACATTACAGTGTGGAAACAGGCCCTTCGGCCCAACAAGTTCACACCGACCCGCCGAAGCGCAACCCACCCATACCCCTACATTTACCCCTATACCTAACGCTATGGGCAATTTAGCATGGCCAATTCACCTGACCTGCACATCTTTGGACTGTAGGAGGAAACCGGAGCACCCGGAGGAAACCCACGCAGACACGGGGAGAACGTGCAAACTCCACACAGTCAGTCACCTGAGGCGGGAATTGAACCCGGGTCTCTGGCGCTGTGAGGTAACAGTGCTGACCACTGTGCTACCGTGCCGCCCACTTGATACCCTTGCTTATAAAAGCCTGTCCATCCCAGATTTAAATTTAATGAATCAGCGTCCACAGCCAGTTGAGGAAGAGTTCTAAACTTCTACTACAGTACTCTGTGTGTAGAAGTGTTTTCTAACATTTCTCCAAAATGGTTTGGGCCCCTTGCTTTTAGAATCTTCAACCAGAAGAAATAGTTTATCTTTATCTACCCTGTCTTTCCCTGTTGATATCCCGAAGACCTTGATTAGATCACTCTTAACGTTTTAAATTCTCGAGAATAAAGGCCTAATTTGTCTAATCTTTCCTCAAACCTAACGTTGAACTCCAGGGATAACATCCTTGTATACCTGGGTTAACTCCATCCATGGACAAAACATCCTTCCTAAAGTGTGGTTCCTAGATATACACTCAGTACTCTTAAGTGGGACCTAACTAGGGTTTTGTATAACTGCAGTAGACATCTGCATTCCTATACTCCAGGTCTTTAAATGTTAAGGCCAGCATTTCATTAGCCCCCTTGATTACTTTCTGCACCTGCATTGGCATGTGACATTAACGTTGAAGGCAGGTGAATTATTTTTATCATGACTACAATACAGCTGTGCCACTTCCCACCTTTGCCCAGTATTCACAAATACATTTTTTCCAGTTGCAGTCACAGGTTGGTAGTCAGGAAAGATGATCTTGGTCAGTTACTCATTACCTGAATGGCACTCAAATCAAATGTAGTAAACCAACTGATACTAAGGTCAGTTATACTCAGGGCAAGATGGAACTTCTTCTATCTCATTAGCTCAGCTGGTCACAGATTTAACCATGAGCTATGTTTTTTAAAATAACTTCAGTAATTTTTTCGAATAAATGCAGAACAGATGGTACATAGCCAATTGCAGTTGAAAGTTTCAAAGAAAGATGTATGTAGGCACTTCTTGTTTCCTGCTTTATACTGCCATCAAGCTTAAAAAAAATGATGTTATGATCCCAACTTGTGTTTATTATTGAACAGGTCAGATTCCACATTGAAATCTGACTTAATAGACGACTCTTTAAAAGAATTTCTAATAAAGTTAGTTCACTGAAACACAAGCGTGCAATAATGCAAATTTGGTTTTAGCAATAAAACAAAGTTTATTATGCCAAAGAAATAAAAATAGAATAAACCAAACTACTTACGCAAGTTTAAAGATTTCAAGGTGCATAGAGAAATCCTGTTTATGAGTAGGACTCACTGGAGTAACACACTGGAAATTGAGCCCTACTATTCCTAGAATTGTGACAAAAGTTGAAGATTTTATAACATAGGCAAAATTCCTCAATTTACCTGACTTTCAGACCCAGTGTGATAGAGCATGGAAAAGTTCTCAGTACTGAACAGCAGTGACTAATCATTACGAGTAATTAGACTCTAGCTGCAGGTAATTTTCTTATAAACAGTCAGCATGCAACAAAATGAACTATAATTTGCTGCCAGAGGACATGGTAGAAGCAGACACAATAGCAGCATTCCAGAAACACCTGGACAAAAACATGAATAGGAATGGAATAGAGATATATGTATCCTGTAAGTGAAGATAGTTTTAGTATGGAAAGGCAAGACGTATTGGCGCAGGCTTGGAGGGTGAAGTGTCTGTTCCTGTGCTGTATTGTTCTTTGTTCCTGTCCTAACTTGTAATTCCTTTATGAACTCCCCCGTTTTAAGACACAGATGTACAGACATATGGAAACAGGCACGGGTAATAGGTTATTTGGCACAGGGCAAAATCTGGAAAGATGGTTCAGGAGTCTTTTGTTTCCAGCAGCATTCCTCTAATTTTCTTTCCAGCTGCTTAGTATCTAAGATCTGTGTACATCAGCGATTTCCAGAACCAGAAGTCAATGCTGCAATCAATGTGCCATCACTGGTTACCATGTGTAGAACCTTGGAGTGGCTGTGCAGCCTTGCAACTTAGAGGAAACATAGTTCCCAGGTTTTTTTGCTGAGCTATTCCTTATGACTCTTCTGCTGACCAACATGTAGCCTCATTCACTTCTTCAGATGCTTCCATTGATTGTCAGTTCACTTATGAAAGGCTTCTGACCTATCAAGTAAAAATCAATGCTTACAACAAGAATTGTAGGTAGCATAAGCTGGTTTTCTTCAAGCTTACAGTCGGTTTTAACTGCAGAGGAGACCACTCCTGAGCTAGGAAAAAACTGAATACTTCTCCCTCTCTGAAACTGTGCCCAGATCCAAGCTGTAAATTACCTGAGAACCAACCACAGTTGTTGGCAGGAAAAAGGCCTGTGTGATTGATAATTGGTCTGTAGTTCATAGACTGATCAACTTCTTGTTGCCGACAAAAACAGGATCTGTACAATCATTTATCTCCAAATCATCTGCAACTCAAGCTTCAGTTACTGCTTGCTCAGTTGTTTCCATGATGCTTAGCACTGTCATGTTACTTGCTTTTAAAACATATAGCCAACCTTTCAAACTCTGGTCTTAAAAAGCCCACTCTTTCAATCCATAGTTTTAAAAGCAGCAAAAATAAAAAAGATACATTCTTTACAATGCACCACCATTGTCCCTTTTTTCTATTGCCTTTGAGAATGCCTTGAGAATGTGATAGCTTCTTCCTCAAGTCTGCATACAACAGAATCTAAATTTTCTTAGCTTCAAATAACCCCTTCAGCGTTTTTAACCAACTTCTCTGGTCTGGAACTCGCAAACTAAACTCCTTTCACTGAAGTCACCTATTTCCTAACAGTTCTCAAAAATCTTCCCAAACCCACCCCAGGCCGCACAGCAATAGTCTTAGACATCCAACTTCAGACAAGATTTCTGCTGACTCTGAATACAAGCTACTTTCTTCAAGTTATGCGAGTTTTCTCTAAGCCAAACCATCTTTCATAAAAGTAGCCCCTGCACCATTGTCACCAGCATTACCAATCCCTTTGAATGGCTTTTCATAATTCTGCATCGCTAAAACCGAGGCAGTTGTCAGTACAGCTTTCAAGTTTTCAATGGTACTTTGATACTCTTGTGTCCATTCTAATTTTTGACAAATTTGTTAAAGCCGCAAAGACAGTGCTGAAGTTTGGAGTAAGCTTGCAATAAAATCTACTCATGCTAACCTAACACAATTTCCATGTCCCAGTCATGGGAGAAGTTTTTAAAAATTGCCAGTACTTTCACTTCTCTAGACGTTATGTGGCCTTGGTTGACGGTTTGGCCCAAATAATTCCTTTGCTTTGGCAAATTTGTTCTTAGCCAGTTTTATAACTAAGTTCAAATAGTTCAATCAAAAGGTGGTAATGCCCTTCCCAGCTAAAACAATCAAATCATCAATGTAAACAATACAGTTACGTCATCCTTCAATTACGTTTTGGTTTATTGGCTGTTGGCTGACTGCAACTTGAGCATTTTTTGTTCCAACCAACATTGCAAAAGTCAATATTTCTTTGGTTCCATCAAAGGAATTTGCCAGTATTCTTTCAGTAAGTCAATTTTTGTGACACATCATTCATGTACAGTTTGTTCAATGTAGCTCTCCGGTCTTGGACAAGGATATAAATTTTTGTGACCCATCTGGTATTTGGCACATCATAATAGGTATGCTCCTAATACTATGATTCAGTTCAGTGATGTCATTCTGTAGTTAACTTTTTCTTCACTCAAATTCATCCTGCTGGATTGAATGCATAATATTATTGTTTTACAGCTAACAAATACGTTATATTAAGATGAACAGCTAAAACTTTTTTTCCCTAGCATATTCCCATAAATTGATTTGTATTTCTGTATTAGCCTTTTCAAGTCACTTTGGTTTTCTGGGAGATGAAATGTCATACTTTCTAACCTTTCCTAACTACTGTTTTTAGCTAACTGACTGTTGGAAGGTCAGATTCAGAATTTTCAATTTCTAATCCATGCTTAATTGTTCAGATACTTATAGTTCACTCTGTACTAGTATCATTACCTTAAATACATTTTTCTTCTGTCTGTGACCTCTTCAGCATGTTAACATGATACTGTTGCTGATTCTTTCCATTGTATTTGCTGGAGTACTTGCTACATTTCATTGAGTTTCTTTATGATTTGATATGGTCCAGTAAATCTTGCTTTTTAATTGTTCCCCAGAGATAGGTAACAAAGGTAATTGCCTGTCACTAGCAATCACATTTGAAGTTCGGCCTTTTTATTTGCTCTGGTTTTCATTGTTTGCTGAGCACCCTTCAGATGCTTTTTAGCTGTCAGGCATTCCTCACATTTACAGGTTGAAAACATAGTCCCTTGAGTGTTGACTTATTTCTTAAATTAATTTCAGTTGTCCTCTCACTTCCTATCCATATGAGTTCAAAAGGATTAAATCCTGTGGATTCATTAGGAGTGTCCCTAATGACAAGTAGTACGAAAAATATTCCCTAATGCCAATCATTTGGGCAAGCTCTAATTATGGTCTCCTAAGTTTGATATCATCTCTCAAAAATCCTTGAAATTGTGGTGAGAAGTAGAAAATGTATATTGGTTTGTTCCCATAATAATTTTCTTAGGATATTTGTGGCATAAAAGTTTTAAAAGCGTAACAATTCTTCCACTACAATTTTTGCAGTACTTTTCCAAAAAAGGCACTGCTTATGTAATTCTGAATAATGGAATGTTTTAATATATTAGCCTAGGTTTTCCTAATACCCAGTAACCTGCCATTCGGAATTTCATGAGCCAATTATAAAATTTCATGATGATAGTTGAATGGGACAACCATCTGATGGACACTGCCCATTCCTCATTGGCTGGCATTTGAGGTAGTCTTCATTTCCTCATTAATACTTTGTCTTTCAAGTAATAATACACTCTGGTATTGTTTCTGATTAAATCGGAGTACAGTTCTCTTTATTCCAATCCATTTATTGCATTTCTGTTTAAGAAAACAGACTGAGCACATCAGCCCCATTGTCTTTACCTTTATAATTAAATTTTGAAAATTGCATTCAGTAACTGAATTTCAATATCATCTCCTTATTTCATAGCTTGGGCCTGAGATCTAGTCATGACACAATTATAAAATAATCCAGTATGTTTTGTCTATAACATTTCAGTTTCTTTTACTTCCAGTGGTTGTTCTACCATCCTTGGTGATGCCAATATTCTTGAATTTGCCAGGTCATTTCCAAAACTAAAGTCAATTCCTTCTTCATGAATTTGTTTTACTACTTTTGCTATAATTTTTCCATTTACTAAATTGCAGCTTAATCTGACTCTCTATAATTAGACTGATTTGTAACCTCTATGTATTCCACCAATTAAGATTTTCTTCTTCTTTAGCCCTTCTGGAAAATGAATAGTATTATCAGCTAGGATGAATGACTGACTTGATTTACTGTTTCACAATACTTGACTCAAAGCATAAGGTAGTCCCCCGAGTCAAAATACACAGAATCTCTGGTGCTCTGATTCTCCCTGTCACCATTAGAAAAATAATATTTGTGACCGGACTGAGACTCCCTCCGTTTAGTACATTCTAAGGAAATATGTTTTCTTTATAGTACTGCTATAGTTTTATTACCCATTTCCTTTCCTGGTTTTTCTTTCCCCTTATTATTGCAAACTGGCTGTCATTCAAGTTCTAGCAATTGGCTTCAGTATGTTGAATCTTGTTGCAGTAGAAGCGTGTTAACGTTTTGGTTCTAACCTTTCTACTTGTTACTTTGGTATCCTTCTGATTTTTCTCTAAAATTAGAACCTCTTCAATCCTCCCTTGCTCTAACCTGTTTCATTGCCAGCTCATGTTCTCTAACTTCCTTATTTCTTTGGATTTTACTTAATTCGAACTCCCTTTCCATTTCTTTCTTCTTTTGCTTCCTTTCTCTTTAGCTTGGTCTCTATTTTCTCTTTCTCAACTTCCATTGCACTTTTTTTTCTTTTATTGTCCTTTTCAGTTTCAAGTTTTTATATAACTCTTCATACTTGTTTTTTCTCTCTCATTCAAATCCTTTCATTTCTCTTCCTCTAAGTCCAGTCTTAACATTACTAACTGTACCATACTTAATTCCAACTCCTTCCCTATTTTGGGTTTCTTTTTTTCTCCTGTTCAAAATGTTTTTTAATCAGTTGAAGCATCTAATCCTTATGAAAGCCAGTTTTCATTCTACCTTCAATTAATCTGCTAGCGCTCTTGGTTTAGCTTTAGTCAAAAATTTCAAAAAATCCACTGTCTTCCACTTCCAGAATGTTGTTAGCAATGCAAATCTGTCTTCAAATTCCATGCAATAACTTCATTACCCATAGAGCCATTTTATATCCAGAGCCACCACCTGATACTTTAAAACAAACTTCGATCCCTCTTAAATCCAGTGAATTAAAATCCTCTAACCCCGACCCCATTATGATCCTAGCTAATACTGTTACTGAACAAGTCGGATCCCAGACTGAATTCTGGTTTGATAGATTTTTCTTTGGTCTTATGATAAAACCCAAGCACACATTGCAGATTTTGTTTTAACAATAAAACCGAAGTATAATATGCAAAAAAGATATTGAATAAACTATTCACATATAAGGTTAAAGATTTTTAAGTGTTCAGTAAAGTGCAAACCCATTAATTGCAACAGCGTTCCTTGATAGTATTTACATCAGAAAGAATTCCCTTATTTAGTACCTTAATTTAATGGTATCTTCAGTTCCTTGTCTCAAATCTGATTGCCTGTTTCTTGAGTTTTGATACAACTGAGTTTAGACTTCCTCAGCTTTACCTTATCCACTACTGGTCTTGAATTTTCAAACTATACTCTGTACACCCAAAGAAACTATTTCTTAACAGGTCCACAATTTCTCCCTGCTTAGCGATAGTTGTCTTGCCCATCTAACTTCAACCAAGACTTTTATAACCCCCGAAAGTCAAAGGGTTTTCTTCAAGCTGTGGGTGTTTTACTAAGTCAAAGTTATGTTTTGTATCCTTCTACCTGAAATAAAATGGTTCTGTTAGTTCATAAAACTCTGCCAATGGAAATAAAGTCCCATTTAATTCCAGGTTTTTCTCTTTACTGTTTTTAAAATAAATTAACATCACTTCAGAAATAGTGATAAGTTAATTACTAAAGCCTTTTAGTCACTCATGGGCCAAATTTCATGTGCCACTAGTTCAAAATCCAAACTCTTAAAGTAAATGTTATTAAAATGTATATGAATCCCATTCCTTATGTAAATATTTCAAACTCTGTTTCGAGAAACTAATTTTGTTATAACATGAGCTATCGCGAGAGGCTGAATAGGCTGGGGCTGTTTTCCCTGGAGCGTCAGAGGTGCAGGGGTGACTTAGCGGTTTATAAAATTGTGAGGGTCATGGATAGGGTAAATAGACAAGGTCTTTTCCCTAAGGTTGGGTGTCCAGAACTATAAGGTTTAGATTTAAGGTGAGAGGGGAAAGATTTAAAAGGGACCTAAAGGGCAGCTTTATCACCCAAAGGGTGGTGCATGTATGGAATGAGCTGCCAGAGGAAGTGGTGGAGGCTGATACAATTGCAACATTTAGAAAACATTTGGATAGGTGCATGAATAGTAAGGGTTTAGAGCAATATGGGCCAGTAATGGCAAATGGGATAGAGTAATTTAGGATATCTGCTGACTCTCTTGTTCTAAATTGTATTTGGTGTAATTCTAGAAACCTTTGTTATCATGGCAAACACTCATGAAATCTGTTACTGTTCCACAGTGATTATGAAAACATCAGAGCTGCATATGAAGCAATGAAGAATGTAGCACATCTGATTAATGAACGTAAAAGACGATTAGAAAGTATAGACAAGATTGCTCAATGGCAAGTGTCCATTGTAAACTGGGAGGTCTGTATTATATTTCTGTCTTGTAATTCAATTGCTTTCATTTAGAAACTTTAGAATATTTCTATTTGTCTTTGACAAGCAGCTCAAAAATAATTGCTGAGATTTGCTGAAATCTCACTTACTTCAAATTCTCCTAGAAATATATTACCTGAGAAAATGCAATGGGAAATGTCTCTGTTACATTCCAAAATTTCTTTTTGCATATTATACTGCATACAAAGGTGTAAAAATGCTAGTAGTGAAGTAAATACTTGGTTTTAGTGTAAAATTTGAAAAGAGACAGATCTCCTATACAGTTCACACTATTGCATTAAGCAAGGAAACTCTAGTCACATTTTGTAGTGTTTCATGGTACAATGACACTTGCACACCATGGCTTAACATGAACTTAGGTTTTTAAAAATGAGATTCATAAATTGCATTGAAAAACTTTCATTAAAGTCAATCATTTATCCAAATCCTCCAGTGACAGGAAGAGAATGGCACTTATGCTACTAATAAAATTCTACAAATTTGTGTGAAAAATCTACTATTAGTACATGAACATTCTGCAGATCCTTTGTTTCACATCTGGAATGAGTTCTGTTACTTTATTAGCAGCTCCTTGTGGCCTCTACTTGTACTGCAAAATCTTAGGAAATGAATGCATTGAACACTACCTCTATCGAATATTGAACTAATGCTAACTCAATACTCTGTTGACTGAATAGCACACTACAGCTATATGTATCATGTTGTTGTCTGTATGTTTTTTCAGGGACAAGATGTTTTAACTAGAAGTTCAGAATTGATTCATTCTGGCGAGTTAATGAAAATCTCATGTCAAGGAAAGAGCCAACAAAGAACATTTTTTCTGTTTGACCATCAGTTATTTTTCTGTAAAAAGGACTTGTTGAGACGAGATATGTTGTACTACAAAGGACGTATTAACATGGATGAGGTAAAAATACTGGACATAGAGGATGGTAAAGACAAGGATTTTAATGTTAATGTGAAAAATGCCTTCAAATTGAGAAATAACGCAATGGAGGAAGTCTACCTATTCTGTGCCAAAAAGCCAGAAGACAAACAGAAATGGCTCCAAGCATGTATAGACGAAAGAAAAAGGGTGGAAGAAGACCAAGAAATGGGTAAGCTTGATATCTGACATTACTTGAGGATAAATAGTTGCAGAAATTGATTTCCTGTACTCCAAAATCAATAACCGTTCTTCGCAAAAGAATCGTGGCAGAAGGTTTTTTATGTATTCTTCAACTGCAGAGCTATAGGACA
This sequence comes from Chiloscyllium plagiosum, assembly GCF_004010195.1. NCBI lineage: Eukaryota > Metazoa > Chordata > Chondrichthyes > Orectolobiformes > Hemiscylliidae > Chiloscyllium > Chiloscyllium plagiosum. The sequence continues at coordinate 80,606,864 of NC_057715.1, read as the reverse complement.
GTGTGTAATAACATTGCCTGAGGATATAATTTTGCTCTGTGGGCAGCCTTTTAGCTGGGGTTTTAAAGTACAGGAAGAATGGTTCATGGACTCCATTTCTTGTTTAGATTAGATTTTAGATTACATTACAGTGTGGAAACAGGCCCTTCGGCCCAACAAGTCCACACCGACCCGCCGAAGCGCAACCCACCCATACCCTTCTATTTACCCCTTACCTAACACTACGGACAATTTAGCATGGCCAATTCACCTGACCTGCACATCTTTGGACTGTGGGAGGAAACCGGAGCACCCGGAGGAAACTCACGCAGACACTGGGAGAACGTGCAAACTCCACACAGTCAGTTGCCTGAGGCGGGAATTGAACCCGTGCTAGCCACTGTGCCACCCACACGGTGCTGACTCTTTTGTTGAGCTTGTGATCTTGGTTGGGAGAAAGAAATGAAGGTCAGAGGTTATCTCCTTCACAGTTTTATCCAAGCAATTTACTCTGTAACACTGGAAGGAGCCTAGGTCCAGGCTATGTGACTCACCTATGACCCAAGATATGGTTTCTGGAAGATAGAGAAAGTATGAAAAGGATTTCAAAGTTGAATTCAGTGATGGTTCAGATTTATTTGACAACTAAATATTTAAAAGCCATAAACAATTGCTGATGTGATTAATATGCTAACATGTCATGAATTGTAGTAGCGACTTCAAATTAATTTAAAAATTCTTAAGGGTTCTTAAAAGTTGAAGAAGATGGCTCACACAGCCACTGCAACTAGGGATAGCAATAAATGCTAGCCTGGACTGATGCCCAGATACCACGACTTAATAAAGAAATCATTCAAGCTGAATTGAAAAGCTTTGTTACTATGAATGTGATTAAGATTCTCCTTATTTAATAAAATCAGGTCATCTAAGTATAGGTCAGTATGTTAAAGACAAAAATGTAGTGGCATGATGGTTTGCCAAAAATAAAAACTGGAGGCATTGGAACTGTATCATACATCAGAAATCATTTGAACAAAAATTAAGTTAATGTTTCAGTAAGGATACCATCTTTACCAGGTGCTTTCATTCACCTGTACAAAAACATTAATGTTAATGACTGAACAGACCAAAAGGAAACTCAGTTGATAGTATGCTTATTTCTTTCTAAATAGTAGTATGTAGATTGAACTCCCACTCCGGGTCATGAGACCAAAACCTAATGCATTGCTTAGAGACTATTGTGCAGTTGCAGATGTTGTTTTCTGAGTTAGACTTTGTTAGGGCAAATAGTCCCTCACTTTGAAGTGGACATAAAAATACCTCAGCACAATTTTAACGAAGAGCATACTAAGGAAGTTGGGAAGGCTTTTAATTAAACTGAATGGGAAAGGAATCAGGTATGAAAAAGATGGTGGGCAACTGTTAATTAAGCTCTTCTTACAGCTTTCATAGAGTCATTGGTGCAGTGGATCTGAAATCACACATAGACCAGAACAAGTAAGGATAATAGATTTCTTTCTCTAAACAACATTCATGAGGGCTCTTCAAACGACAGAACAATAATAATTGATGATAAACTGAAAATGAAAAGCTGAGTAGGATGCTATGGAGACTATCAAATGTGATTGATCAAAATGCAGCATGTGATATTGCTTTTGCACAGTGACAAGAATGTACATTTAAGCCTTTGCACCTATACACAGTGCTAGCTTCATCAAAATTAAGCGGGAAAGCAAGTAGTTCAAGGCAAGTGCTTATTTTAAGAAAAGCGATCATTGCTTTAGCACCAGTTTCATGCACTGACTGAAACGGAAAATTTACAGCTGTGATTGATGACAATGCATTCTGGGCAAGACCAGGAAGAACAGTTCATTCAAAATTGATTTTTCACTCCAGAATCCATGGATAATTTTCTCTCCTCTTCTGCAATATTGCAAAAATGCAAATTTTTTTTGGTCAAGTATATTGTGGGGCTTGTTTATAAAGGTAACATATTAATGAAGAATTTTCTTTTGCATTAATCTTTCAGGATTTGTAATACATGAAAATCAGAAGAAACAAGCAATGTTAAATGCCAAAAAATCCAGGCATGGGAAAATGAAGAGTAAGTAGAAAAGCATTGATATTCTGAGACACCACTAAAGTTTAGAAGATTGATTTTTATTTAGTTATGGGATGTGGGTCACTGGCTGGGTTAGCATTTACTGTCCTTACCTAGTTGCTCTCAAGAAGGTGGTGATGAGCTGCTGCCTTAGGCTGTTGCTGTCCAGTTTCATTGTGTAATAAGGCAAAATATTTAAGGAGATCCCACAGATTTTAGATTTGAGGACTGTTTGTGATTTTTTTTTAAATGAATGAAGTCAAACATTTAGCATTTTAAAGACTTGAAAATTAAATAAGTAAATCAAATTGAGTTTTATTATACAGGCTATCAGGATTTTCCAATTTAAAAATAAAAATCATTGTGACATTACAGCATTTCTGAGAATTTCTTAGTATCTTACCAGTCTTTTAGGTCTATGACCAAGTATTTATTTGGTTCAAATGTAAACAAAAGAGCTGAATTCCAGAGGTGTGGTGAGAGTGACAGACCTTGGCATCAAGATGCCGTGGCAAAACTGGAATCACAGGGTATCAGGATGATGGGGACAAACTCTCCACTGCTTGAAGTTATACCTGGCATAAAGGTTGTTGGAAATCTTTACAATAATTTCTCAGGGTAGTGTCCAAGGCTCAACCATTTTCCATTGCTCTGTCAATGCCTCCCTCTGTCATAAAGTTAGAAATGGAGATGTTTGCTATTGATTGCACAATGGTCAGTCCCATTCGTGATGACTCTGATATCGAAGCATGTTCAAACGTAACAAGATCTGGATAATATCCAGTCTTGGGCTGACAAGTGGCAAGTAAAATTGGTGCCCCACAAATACCAGTCAATAATCATTTTTAATAAGAGAGAGTCTCCACCACCCCTTGATATTCAGTGATGTCACCCTCCCTAAATTCCACAAGATCAACATCCTTGGAAGTACCATTGACCAGAAACTCAACTGGACTTGCCACATAAACACAGTGGCTACAAGAGGTGGTCAAAGTCTAGGAATACTGCAGCGAGTAACTCTCGGGCTGAGTCCCCAAAGTCTGTTCACCGCCTAGAAAGCACAAGTCGGGAGTGTGATGGGATACCGGTGCAGCTCTAATCAACACAGGAAGTTCGACACCATCCAAGACTAAGCAGCCTGCTTGATTAGCACTGCATCCATTCCCTCCACCACTGATGCTCCACAGCAGCAGTGTGTACTATCTACAAAGATGCACTGCAGAAATTCACCAAAGATCTTCAGACCTTCTAAACCCATGACTACCTCTGTAGAAGGGCAAGAGTACAAACACATGGAGACACAACCTCCTGCAAAGTCCCTTCCATGTCAGTCACCATCCTGACTTGGAAATATATCACTATTCATTTAGAATCACTGGGTCAAAGTCCTTGCGGTTCCCTCCCTAAGGACACTGTTGGTCAATCTATGGCGCATGGACTACAGTGATTCAACAAGGCAGTTCACCACCATCGTCTCAAGGACAACTTGGTCCAGGCAATAAATGCCAGCCAGCCAATGAATCCCATTTGCAAATTTAAAAAGAAAATACCAATCAATGAGATATTGAGCTAATTCTATTGTATAATGCAGCAACTCATGATTTTCTTACTTTCTGACTGATGGTCAGTCCTCTTGATAAATGTAAGCTGATTTAGGAAAATAAAGCCATTTGCACAAAACAAAGCTAAGGTTTTGAGTTAATGTAATTTGGGAGATGAATTGCCTTAATGTAGAAGTAAAGTCACAAGAACCACATTTGATGCAGTTAGCTATCAATGCATGCATGAGGGCATGCACGTTTGTCTTGTTCTTTAGCTTGATTCTGACTAATTGACCTCAATAACAATTCTCTAAATTTACTGTTGTAGGGGTGAATTATAGCGGATTTTCTGCTCCTCCTCCGCATCAATCTCTGCATCCAATCCACCAGCGACATATAACTGTGCCTACCAGCCTTCCTCAGCAACAAGTGTTCGTATTGGCTGAGCCCAAACGTAAAGCTTCCCCCTTCTGGCACAGCTTTACCAAGTTGACTCCCTTTAAGAAATGAAAATACAAGTTACCACAAACTGAGAAAAATTAAATCAGTCACTGGCGTTTAAGGGTTCTGAGAAAAATATCCAGCTCTGAGAAGTTCAACAATAAAGAACTATCAATTATGTACATTACACTTTATTTCTACCCCCACCATAGCCCAGTTGAGGCCTTTCTGACAACTGTGTCAGCCAAGCAGTGAAGATAATAGAACTATGTGGCAAGCATTCACAAAATCCCAAGCTTCAAAATGTACTCTGAACTCCTAGCATACTCCAACTGATTATTTTACAGGTGATGTGAATTATTTTCAATAACTTTGAAAAGCATTATTGTTGAGAACAGTTGCCATTATTTTACCATGCTGTGTCTGTTCATTCCTTTCTGTGCATTTGTATTTGACCTCTTTATTTGCCTTGCTATTCTATGGAAAATAGAAATTAAAATTTGCAAGTACCCAGTTGAAATGCGAATCTATTGTAAAATTATTCAAGTAAGTGTACCACAATAATGAGAGCTGATGCTGGTCAGTATATGCACATTTTAAGTAAGCAAATGTTTTGAAGTCTGCAGTATAAAAAGCACGTTGCATATTTTGTGGTTAGAATTATAATGGAATTCCATATTAATATGGAAAGAAATATAATTTTTTTTGTAATAGTGTCTGATATGTGCTTTAAATGCAAATGAATGTATATGAAATACTTCATTGCAATGAAAGTGCCATCTTGTGCTCAAAAGGGAAACTAAAGTTTATTTTTTCCTATTGGATCAGTATTTCAACCTGTCCAGGCCTTTAAAGTTCCTTGTTTACTTGCATTGGAAAGCACAATAGGACTTCTTTCTCATCTGAATGCAGCAAAAATTATTGGCAGTAATGCAGAGTTAATCTCTTCTTACCATTAAAAATGAAGATTACCAAAACAAGCATATGGAACTCAGTGCTTTTTGTTTTATTTTCCTGTTTATGGCATGGACTATAAGCACCAAATCCAAACTACTGTGTCACCAATTCTAGCTGGAATGTTTCTTAGTGAAAACAATAATAACTCATGGTTTCCAGGAATGCCGTGCAGCCTTAGATAAGCATAGCATCTTGAAAATGTGTCAAACTTCTTGGCTGTATTTATTTTAAGTCTTGTCTTTAAACTCTGCTGTCTATAGCAGCAGTCTCTTTGTTTTGCTGCTGTTGAAAATCTTTTTTTATGAAGGATGTCTTAAAATTTTTAAATGCTCTTAGATTTTATTTATAACAAAAACATTTTGAAAGCATGTATCTTGAAATTACAAAGGAAACCGGTTGTTGGGGTAATGTTACTAGCAAACTGCAGTGCAGCTTTTATGAACCAAAGAACATGGTGACTAGTTATCACTCAACATTGCATTACACTTTGTGATTTTGAAAATATCCAGCAAATGGATACTTCCAAATTATCTGCAATAAATGGGTTGTTCTGTACATAGTCAGGATTTGTGTGTCTTGACACCTTTATTGAGACTGGTTTTCCTCTTACGATGTTACCACCTAATATGTGATATCTGGTATGTACTGTTAAATTTCCACGCAGTCCTCTGATGAGAAGACCACTTCAAAACCATGTAATTGACTGCTGTACAATATTAGTATTTTGAGCATAAATGTACATAACTAATGTAACTTTTTTTTTGTAGATTAGTTTTTATGTTGCAGTGAGTGATTTATCTGCAGTTAATGTAATAAAACAATTGCTTAAAAAGTCATTTATTTTGGTGAAATAAATATGATTTTCTTGTTCCATACAAGGCTTGTTTACTCTTAATTAACACAATATGTAAAAAGGCTGCTCTTTGTGATTTTGGTCAATCAATATGACAGCCTGAACTGTATATAACAGTGGAATACCTTGCCTTATTGCATGATATGTTTTTCTCATTATTTTTAATGGTTCCAACTTCCAAAGAACTTAGACCGTTGAAGTATTTTCAATGTATTGTAACGTAAGAAATATAACAGCCAATTTGCACTCAATCACTACAATTATCATGACAGTGACCAAATAATCTTTTGTTGTGATATTGTTGCAAGATAAGTGTTGGTCAGTACACCAAGAATAACTTTTCTCCTTCAAAAATACTTCATATGTCCATTAAAATTTGGGATTCGTGAGCACAATTATCCAAAATAGACAGTTGACTATTTGTAAGAAATTTTCATATGGTTTATGAAGTTTGTTAGGGAACAGTAGTTTAGATATAATGCATTAGTTAATTAGACTTTAAAAATGTATATGGCTGGGACCAATTGAGAATGCTTCACTGATACCAGAGGACAAATAAGCCATTGGTGAGGAATGTCTTGTCCTTGTTGAAGTTATAAAGTTATATCCTGGTCTGTCACTGAAGTGTTAAGGATCCTTCATAAAATTTTATAAAGGTTTATAAAATCATGAGGGGTATGGATAGGGTGAATAGACAAAGTCGTTTCCCTGGGATATGGATGTCCAGAACTAGAGGGCATAGGTTTAGGGTGAGAGGGGAAAGATATATAAGGGACTTAAGGAGCAACATTTTCACACAGGGTAGTTTGTGTATGGGATGAGCTGCCAGAGGGAGTGGTAGAGGTTGGTACAATTACAACATTTTAAAAAGGCAACTGGATGGGTATATGAATAGGAAGGGTTTAGAGGGATATGGGCCAAATGCTGGCAAATGGGACGAGATGAATTTAGGATATCTGGTTGGCATGGACAGGTTCAACCAAAGGGTCTGTTTACGTGCTGTACATCTCATGACTCTAATTAGCCATGTCTGGAAGAGTAAGTCAAAAGCTACATAAATCAGTTTTGACATCTGATAAATGGCTGCCCTATGCCACAAGGACAATTGATTGCCTGCAAAAGAATTTAAGTAGTTAACTTGCAGGAAAGCTGTGCCTTCAAACAACAGTCAATGCCAAATGTAACATGGAACAGGGACGCTGATACTGATCAGACAAGCTGCCAACTTGGTGGTTTCAGTGAGTAACCAATACATTGGATTAAAGAATTTAAAGAATCATCAATAATCTCACATCACAGACAAGGATGGAAAAAAATATAAAAATCCAACACCCGATTGCTCTCTTTCAGCAGAAGTTGAGAGCAGCACCACACAAGGATCAAAACCTGCACATAAGAGACAGAAACTGTTGGTTGGAATCGTAACTAAATTCCACCATTAATCCAGTAATAGCTCAGGTGAGTGGTGAGGCTTAACTTGCTTACTCGAGGGATTTTATTTCGTTTGCTATGTGCTATTTAAATCATTGTTTCAGTACTTTATTGGGAGATTTCTTAATAAGTAGCTGAATTAAAGATGGCTTGTAGTGACTTACCCACAGCAGTAGCTTTTTTTAAAAAAAACTTAGTTTTCTTTTTCCCCCAGATAGGAAGACAGTCACTTCAACCGGATGGTGAAAGATAGTGGCAGCATGTGGAAACTAAATGCAGTAAATATTAAATACAAGGCTACAAGATAGAAAATAAATTATGTACTTCAATGGAAGAAAGAAAATGTTCTAAATTCACCAGGGAGCAGCCAACAGGAACTGTCCAATGTTGGAAAGTGAAAACAGCAACAAAGCTTCAAGCAGGCATCATTCCAGGGTTCCACAGGAATGAGGAATTGTCACTACACCTTCCAAAGCCAATCTCCAATACTCCGAAGTGGAACAACTGGAGGAAACATTTTGCCATGTACTAAGCCTCGGAGTTATATATAAAGGACAGTGTGATCAGGTCAGCTCTCCACTCTTTGCAATCAAAACCATCACGAATGATGTGTTGACCAGACCATGTTGGATGACAATTCAGTTTCTGATGAGAGTTTTTTTGCAACTACCTGCAATGCATGTTCTACTGTCTGTAAGAATCTCATAAATGGAGGAACTAAATTTTAATAAGTGGAGATAAAGAACAAGGGAATCCTTTGATTCCTTTATTAACAACTTTATTAGCTAGAAATTGTCTGCTTGGTGATCTAAGAATAATCTAAAATAATTGTAAGTTGCAAAAGCAAGAAGTGCACTGAAGGAAGAGTTTTGCCAAAATTAATAAATGTGCACCAGACATTATTTTGAAGTGCTTTGATGAAGTGGGAAAAATGTTGCTATACTGTTAAGCAAGTTAGAATAGTTAAAACCGTCTCCAAACAAACTGCGAGGCCTGGGGCACAATTCTGAAAGCAAAAAGATGGCAAGGATTAAAATTTTAAAATCAAATAACAAATCTTAGATATTTTACAGACTTTAGAATTTCCTAAGCAGGAAAACCTGCTCGAGATTAAAGCTGATCTAAAGGTAGATGAAGTAGCTGAGGAAAATGTAATGTTTGGAATTTGGAGAAGAGTTTTCTAAATTATGCTCAGGACTGGTAAATTGAGAGAGTATCATATTATATCTTACAATCAAATGTAAAACCAATCTTCAACACGGGTAATTTCAATAAACACAGTACCAAATAATTTTGCTCGTCTGTGTTCGCAGGTCCTAAAGTAAATGAGGATGTTAGGATCTATATGGACCTGACCTAAGTCAACAAAGCAGTATGGATGAATTTCACAATGTCATCAGTTGCTGATAGTCTAGCTAATTTGGCAAAGATTACAATATTGACAAAACTAAATACCAGTAATGCATTTTTCCAGGTACCAAGTACCTTGCTTCTGTCATTATTGCTCCTTTGAAATAGCACAAACTATTTCAAGGAACAATATAGAACTTACTCCAAGGGAAGGATGTAATTTTAAAAAATTCATTCATAGGATGGTGGCATTGCTGACTAGGTAAGCATTTATTATCTGTCCCCAGTTGCTCAGAGGGCAATTTAAAGTCGACCACATTGCAGTGGGTCAGGAGTCACATTGCCCAGAGCAGTTAAGGATAACAGCTTCCTTCCCTAAAGAACGTTTTGATTTTCCAACTGACATTTCCAGACTTTTATTGATTTTTAAAATTCTGCTATCTGCCATGGCTGGATTCAGCTTTGTATTCCCAGAACATTGCTTGATTCTCAGTTAATACCCTCGGAAATACTACTAGGCAATTACCTCAGCTATGCTATAATGGGTAATACTCTAATTCATCTTTTGAAGAAGGAACATGATTGAAGGACTACAAACATTCTGCAAATATTACAGGATGCAGTTATAATGTTAATTGAAAAGTGTGAATTTGCAAACCCTGTGGTCAAATTTGCATCAGGGCGGCCACAGGGGTTATGGTCAATCGTCAGAAAACCAAGATGGTCAGAGAAACTTCACTAATATACAAATATTACAAAATGGTTAACTAAGTAGGGCAATTCATACTTAATCACTGATAGGTTAACAAACCATGGAAACAGTTATTGCAACCCTGCTAACAATGGTTATGGAATGTTGATCAAAGAAGTTGTTTTGAAGTAATGAAGAAATTGTTAACTTCTTCCAAAGTTTAGCATATTATGAGCGAAACAATAAAAACTGCAGATGTATCAACCATAGGTCAGTGTGAAAATTTTCGACAAGTCCAAAAAGATGAAAAATTTAGGCCATTAGATCAGTTTGGGAGAGGTGGTGGAAATGTCGCTGGACTAGTAGTTCAGAGGTTCAGGCTAACCACTGAAGACGCTGATTCAAATCCCACCAAGGCAATTGGTGTAATTTAATTTCAATTTGGCAAAGTCTGGAATTGAAAGCTAGTCTTAATGCTGACCATGAAACTATCATTGATTGCTCTGAGGACCAAACTGGTTCATTAACGTCTTTGTCTACCATTGTTACCTCGTCTGGACTTCATGTGTCTCCAGACCCAGGGCATGGTGGTTTAATCTTAACAGCCCTGTGAAATGGTCTGGTAAAGTTATTCAGTCCAAGGGCAATTAGGGATGGACAACAAATGCTGCCCCTGCCAACAATGCCCACATCTTATGATAGAATATATATTTGAAAAATGCTTCAAGTTCTTTCCCAGAAAGATGATATACCACAATTGAAAAGTAGATTTTTATGGCATTGTGGATGTGCCAGAATTTCTTTATTTTATTTGTGGAATGTGACTCTGTCTGAACCAGAGCCTTTGAGATGGGGATGATGAGCTACCTTGCTGAACCACTGATGCACCCAAAATCCTGTTAAGGAGGAAGTTTCAGCATCTTGACCCAGCAGCACTGAAGGAATGACAATATATTTCCAAGTCGCAATGATGAATAGCTTGGAGAGCAATTTGCAAATAGCGATGTTTCGATGTATTTACTACCCTTGCCCTAGATGGTAGTGGTTTTGCATTTGGAAGCTGCTGTCCAAGGAGTCATGGTAAATTTCTGCAACACCTCTTGTGGATAATACACATTGTTGCTACTGAATGCCAGTGGTGGAAGAAGGGAATATTTGTGGATGTGGTGTCTGTCAAGTGGGCTGCTTGAGTGTTATTGAAGCTGTACCTATCCAAGCAAGTGAAGTGTTCCATCACACTTCTAATTGTGTCTTATAGATGGTGGAAAGACTTTGGGGAGTCACACGAAATATCGTATTTGCTGTAGGATACCTAATCTCTGATCTGCTCTTGAAGACACTGCATTTATGATGAAATTCTAGTTCAGTTTCTGGTCAATGATAGCTTCTCAGGATGTTGATAGTGGGAGATTCAGCAATGGTAATTCTATTGAATATCAAGGGGTAATGGTTAGATTGCCTCTTATTAGAGATGACCCAAGTTCCTGCGAAGGGAAGGATATGTAGTGAATTGAGTTCCCTTAGAGTGAGGAGCTAAATATTAGTTGCAGACCAGAATTATTGCGATAAAGCACTTTAGAGGTTACTTGAAGCTGAGTAAATTTGTGCAAGGGTGTATGATAGCATCAGGAAGTGCTATCTGTAGTTCCAGTCTAAAAGTCATAAGTGACCATAAGTATCATTTCTCTGCCAATTAGGGATGTACAATAAATGCTGGTCGCCTTGTGATGTCCACATACTATGAACAAATAGTAACAGATGGTAACAATGGCCTCCTATCACCATTGGGAAACCACCTCGATGTCAGCCACTTCAAACAAGATTGAAGGTCAGATATATAGACATCAGTTTGTAAGGATTAACTAGGTTGCATTGCTCTTCCTTGAGCTGCATACAGTTTGCATATTTAAGATCAGCTGCATGCCCATGAAGCTGTGACTCTACATCTCCATAGTGTCAACTGTAATCTGTCAGTGAGACAAGTGCAAGGGTGTAAATTGAACATCTTTCACCACAGCTACCTGTGTAAGATCTTGGGTATTACACAGAATGACAGCCTCCCCAATAAAGAAGTTCTGCATCAGATTGGTCAGAGGGGCTTGATGGAGAGGTAATGGATGCTGACAAGGCACATTCTTCCATTCCTGAATATTCACCTACCAAACTGGTGAGTTGGAAGCATCATAGAATCCCTTCAGTATGGAAGCAGGCCATTCAGCTCATTGAGTCCACATCCACCCTCCAAAGATCATCCCACCTAGACTCAACTGCCCTGCATTTCCCATGGCTAATCCACCTACTCTGCTTATCCCTAGACACTATGGGCAGTTTAGCATGGCCAACACCTAATCTGCACATCTTCGGACTGTGAAAGGAAAATAGAGCAAGGAGGAAATCCACTCAGACACAGGGAACATGCACAAACCATGCAGACAGTCGCCCAAGGCTAGAATAAAGTCCCAGTCCCTAGTACTTTGAGGCAACAGTGCTAGCCACTGTACCACCATGCCATCAGGTATGTTATGATCTTGGTCATAAAGAAAAAGGTAACATATGTAAGGTCAAGGCGGATGGGAACTGACAAAGCCCTTGAAGTATATAAGGAATGCAGGAAAGAACTTAAGAATTAGAAGAGCAATGAATACTTTGTGTCGCTATTCACCAAAGAGAAGGAATTGCTCGAGGATGACCTCAGGGAAGGGCGTGTTGAGTTTTTAAGCCAAGTTGCTATTAAAAAAGAAGAGGTATTGTCCGTTTTAAGAATGTAGACAAGTTCCTGGGACCTGATGGGACCTATCCCTGAACATTGAGGGAAGTAAGAGATCAAATTGCTGGAACATTGACAGACATCTTTGGGACCTCTCCTGAGACCAAAGAGGATACAAAGATTGGAGAATAGCCAATGTTCTCCCATTATTTAAGAGTAGCAGGGCTAATTCTGGAAATTACAGATCTGTGAGTCTCATGTCAGTGGTAGGGAAATTATTGAAAAAGGTTCTCAGGGACAAGATTTATATGCATTGAGAAACAAGACTGATTAGCGATAAGCAGCATGATTTTCTGCGGGAGATCGCTAACTTGATCAAGTTTTTTGGCAGACTGGTACAAAAGGTGAAATTGAGGACTGCAGATGCTGGAGTCAGAGTCTAAAGGTGTGGCGCTGGAAAAGCACAGCAGGTCATGCAGCATCCGCGAAGCAGGAGAGTTGATGTTTCAGGCATAAGCACTCTATCAGGAATGTGGGGAGAAGGGGGCTGAGAGATAAATAGGAGGGTGGGGATGGAGCTGGGGGGGAGGGAGGCAATAGGTGGATGCAGGTGGGAGGTGGTTGTGATAGATTGATGGAGAGCATAAAGCAGGTAGGTGGGAAAGAAGATGGACAGGTGAGACAGGTCAAGAGGGTAGTGCCAAGATTTGGAAACTAGTGAAGTCAATGATAATGGCAGTTTCCAAATCTCCCCTCCCCCATTTCGCCCCAGATCTAACCCTCCAACTTAGCACTGCACTCTTGACCTGTCCTACCTATCCATCTTCCTTCCCATATATTTGCTTCACCCTCTACTTTTAACCATTACGCTGTTCAACTCTGATACAGAAAGTGAAGGCACATGGTTTTGGGGTGAGCTGGAAAGATGGATACAGAGCTGGCTTAATCACAGGAGACAGAGGGTAGTGATGGAAGGATGCTTTTCAGAATGGAGGCCCTGTTCCACAGGGATCAATGCTGGGACCTCTGCTGTTTGTGATCTACGTAAATAATTGGAAGAAAGTGTAGCTGGTATCATTAGTAAATTTTGGAATGATACAAGGTTTGGTGGAGTTGCGGATAGTGAAGCGGGTTGTCAGAGGATACAGCAGGATATATATAAGTTGGAGGATGTGCAAATGGAGTTTAATTCAGACAAATGTGAGGTGATGAATTTCGGAAGGTCAAGGACAGGTGGAAATTATGCAGAGTGTGGCAGAACCCTTAGGAATATTGATATGCAAAGGGATCTGGGTGTGCTGGTCCACAGATCACTGAAGGTTACAACGCAGGTAGATAAGCTAGTTAAAAAGGCCTACAGCATGTTTGCCTTCATTTGAAGGGGTATTGAGTATAAGGATAGACAAGTTATGCTGCAGCTTTATAGAACTTTAGTTAGGCTACACTTGGAATATTGCACACAGTTCTGATCACCACACCACCTGATGCGGATGCTTTGGAGAGGGTACAGAAAAGGTATACCAGGATATTGACTGGTATGGGGGAATTTTAGCTCTGAAGAAAGATTGGATAGACTGGGTTTGTTTTCACTGGATAGTGAATGGCCTGATAGAGTGGAAAGAATGAGGCTTTTTCCCCGGGTGGAGAGGTCAATTACTAGGGGACACAGGTTCAAGGTATGAGGGGGTGGTTTTAAGAGATGTGTGAGGCAGGGTGGTTAGTGTAGTTCGGTGGCTCAGTGGTTAACACTGCTGCTTCACAGCACCAGGGACCCTGTTTCAATTCCAGCCTTGGGTGACTGTGTGGAGTTTGCACATTCTCCCCGTGTCTGCATGGGTTTCCTCCCATAGTCAAAAGATGTGCAGGTTAGGTGAATTGGCCAAGCTAACTTGTCCATAAGTTTTGGGTGTGCAGGTTAGGTGCATTAATCAGAGGTAAATATAGAGTAATAGGGTAGGGGAATGGGTTACTGGGTGGGTTACTGTTCAGAGAGTCAGTATGGACTTGTTGGGCCAAAGGGCCTGCTTCCAAACTGTAGGGATTCTATGAGTGCCTGGAATGTGCTGCCAATAGCAGCATTCAAAAAACGTCAGAAGGGCTTATGCCCGAAACGTCGATTCTCCTGTTCCCTGGATGCTGCCTGACCTGCTGCGCTTTTCCAGCCACACATTTTCAGCTGGATACATGAATAGGAAGGGATTGGAGGGATATGGTTCCTGTAAGTGAAGACCGTTTTAGCATGGAAGATCAAAACATGGTGGTGCAGACTTGGAGGGCTGAAGGGCCTGTTCCTGTGCTGTATTGTTCTTTGTTCACCAGAAGAAAGTAGGGTCAGCTATGAAAGACCTAGTGAAGTACATTTAAGGAAGATTCCAAGAGTGGGACATCTTGTCTGGAGAGCTGAAAAGATTACGATGGATTGAGACTGGTGGTGGAATCTTGCTGCCCATGGGCCTGACCAACCCGAGTCTCCCAGTGTGTTGATATCACTGCAGCATTTTTCTTCTTGTTCTGTTTACAGTTTCACTGACAGGGAACATCCTCCACTACAGGGACTAGGCTTGCAACCTTATCCTTTCAGATCTCTCAGCTTCTGGCCTCGCTATCCCTGGATAAAACATTTTAAGTTGCTTTATAGGAGCGTTACAAAGGAAACTCTGGGTTTAAAGAAAAACACTTGCAGATGACCAAAACCTAGTTTAAAGAGGAAGGGAGAAAGGTGGGGGAGCTTTAGGAAGGAATTGGTAGGACACAGGCAATGGAAATTTGAATGAGCTCAAGTTTTAACAATGTAGCATTTGGAAGACCAGACAGGAGTGAATTGCTATAGTCAAGCCTAGAGGTAATAATGGTATGAATTTGGGTTGCAGTAGCAGGATAAGCTGAGGTGGAGCGGGTTGAACAATGTTATGGAAGTGCAAGTAAGCAGTTTTACTGAGTTTCTGAAGTTCATCTTGGAGATTAAATTTAACACCAATGTTGTGAACCAAGCAGTTCAGCCACAAACCTTTAGTCAGGTAGAGGGACAGGGTTGGTAACTAGGATAACAGATGTTACAGTGAGACCAAAGACAATGGATGGGATCTGAACACCTTTAAAGATTTTCTGAGGTTAACACCAAAAAGCAGGCCCTTATCCTAGCTGGTGATCCTGGGCTGTTTACCTGCACAGGCCATTTGGCTATAACATGACAGCTATAACCCCGTGCTATAGAAAGTCGTACTATGGAAACCTGCTGTAGAAAATCAAACTTCACAAGATCATTAGTAGAAGGTTCATGTTATCCATAATGTCCACAATTCATCAATTGCATTAGAGCTAATTCATGTTAATGAAATGCACATTATATCAGAATGACCTGTAGTTGGTCCAGTAGGACAGTCCAAATTAAAATCCTGCTGGCACCTCTAACAACTGCCATTAGGATCCCAGCAGAGTTCTCAGTTTGGCCTCATGTGGCCAGTTAGTTGGCACTCATTCGCTAGCCATTGCTGGTATTCCTGTTGCTCAGCAAGGCTAACTGGACCTGGGAATGCTCCAAGTGTCCAACCTATCAAGACATTATAGCTGAGATGCTTACTGCTTTTGGATGGATGAGAATGGAAGCTGGTGAATGCAATCCCATTGAGTTAGGAAATGATGGGAAGACCTGGGTAGGATGGTTCTTCATATCAAAAACTATTGATAGGTTGAGAAGGAGGACGGAGGAAAGTTTAACTGAATTACATACAGGATATTGATCTTCAGGCCTTGGTTAATAATCTAGTCATCAGATCAATTCCATATTATAGAACATGCAATGTTAATATTCCATTGATTTCAGGCATATTCTGTAAAGGGTAAGAATTCTCAGGGGAAAAAAAAAAATTCCTATTCCTTGATGATTTTTATGTTCTGATCCCAGGTGAGGAATCTGGAACTTCAACAAAACTGAAGTGGCTGAACCTGAGAATTAAAGTCGGTTGAACTAAGTAATGATTTTTGTTTCCTCTGAGAATTTGCCATTGTAATTATTAATGATTTATTGCAATAAGGTGTTTTTACCCAGATACTAGAGATATGTTGGCATAGCAGAGTTTCTAGTTTGTCTTTGATGGAACACATCCAGTATTTCTAGTTTGTGTTTGATAGGACATATTTCTGAATAACTAATCCAGTTTACTAATTACACTCTGAAGAGATGCAATCTATGTATGGTAAAACTATTCTATGTGCTTTAAAGAGTGTGCAGTTAGAGGTGGCTTCTGTTGTGGTAAGTTGGCGTTAAACTTCTCAATGAGCAATATCTTTTCACTTTGTCAAGTCTTATAGACCGCCTGTCTAATCAGAATTACATTATAATCTGAGTTTTCTTAATTGATAATTTACACAATCTAATTAATACCTTGAATGATGCTTAATTATCATGGTTTGCATTTTGTTGTGCAAATTGTCCAGGACACTGATCTGCAATTCTTTGAAGTAGTGCAATGGGATCTTTTCCAGCTATCTAATTTTAGGAGGGTAGTGACATTGTTATAATGTGCATGTAGATAAGAGCAGTGTAAGAACTGTGAGGTAGTGATCTTGTAATTTGTAACCATGTTCAGCCACAACCTTTTGGAGGTTATTGAATTCAGTGGTTCTACTTTACTGAAGTTACCCCAGAGCTTCTTACCTAAGGCATGGTCTGGAAAGTTAATAGTGTTAAGTTTCACACATTGCCACCAGAGAACTTGTTGAAATCTGAAAGACCCTGAATGTATGTATCTTTTATTTATTTATTTATTTATCTATCTATTTTTTTATATATATAAAATAGAGAGAGAGAGAGAAACAGATAGGAGAGCGAAGGGAAGAAGGAACTCTGGTTTTTTGATATATCAAACATTCCTTCAGCATAATGCTAATAAATTTGACGCTAACCTGCTTGACTTTCACTGATATTTGTCCACCTTTGGTCATGACTCCATCAACCCATTCTGCAACCACCATGTGTTGTATGGATGTGTAAAACATTGAACATATGAACAGACAAATTATGAGCAGAACTGGGCACTCAGCCCATTAGGCATGCTCTGCTATTTAATAAGACCATAGTTGATTTCATTTAACCTCAAATCCATATTCCTACCTAACCCTGTAACCTTTTACGTCTTTGCTTATTTTAAGAATATAACTGTGCTGTGAGAAAAATTCAAGGATTCTATTCCCAATATTTTTTCAGGATGACTGTTCCAAAGACTAATATTCCTCTGAGAGAGGAAAAAAAATCTCCTTAGCTTTCTCTTAAATGGATGACCCATTATTTCTGAACAATGACTCCTGGCTCTGGATTCTCCAACCACAGGAAACATCTTTTCCACGTCCACTCTGTCGAGACCCCTCAGGATCTTATATTGCAATGAAGACACCTTTTTAACTTTTGTAAATACCAGTAGATACAATCTTACCTGTCCAGCCTTTCCTCACAAAACAATCTAGTCTTAGTCTATTAAACCTTTTCTAAACTGCCTCTAGTGTATTTATATCCTTCCTTGAATAAAGTGATCAATACTGTGCACTGTACTCCACATGCAATCTCACCAATGTCCTGTATCATTGAAACATTAGCTCCATACTTTTGGGTTCAATTCTCCTTGCAATAAATAATACTATTCAATTAGCTCTCCTAATCACTTGCTTCATTCATTCATGTAATGCGGGCATCATTGGCTGGGCCAGCATTTATTGGTAATTTCTAGTCACCCTTGAAAAAGTGGTGATGATGTACCTGCACGTTCACTTTTTTGCAATGCATGCAATAGGACATCCCTCAGCATTGTAGACCTCTGCAATCTCTCACCATTACATAATTTAAAAACAATTCTTTCTGCCAAAATGGTGTTTCATATTAGATTTAGTCCCTGTGATATGGAGCACCGACTTCTCCCCCCCCCCTCCAAAAAGCCTGAAACAAATGGAAGCATAAGTCGCTATCGTGAGGGAGGCCTGATTTAAATACACATACAGAGAGAATCTAACCCTCTTCCCTTGACATTTCATGGCATTTTCAACACTGAATTCTGCACTGTCAACATCCTGGGGGTTAACATTGACCAAAAACTGAACTCAACAGTTAAATAATTACAGTGGGTACAAGAGCAGGTCAAGAGGCTAGGATTCCTACAATGAGTAGCTCACCTCCTGATTCTTGTGTCTACAAGACACAATTCAGGAGTGTGATGGATTATTCTCCACTTGCCTGGATGGGTTCAGCTGTAATAACACTCGAAGCTTGATACCATTCAGGTCAAAGCAGCCCGCCTGGTTGGCTCTACATCCATTAACATTTATTCCTTCCATACTGAAGCTCAGTCACAGCAGTGTGTACCAAGCTACAAGATGCACTGCAGAAGTTCATCATGGCTCCTTCAACATTTCTTCCAAATCCATTGCACTTTATTCCAGAAGGACAAGGGAAGAGATACATGGGAACAGCACCACCTTCAAGAACACCTCCAAGTCAGTAACCAACCTGACTTGAAATGCTTCAATGTTACTGGGCGAAAATTCCTGGAATTCCTTCCCTGACAGCATTGTGGGGGCCGGACTTGACACATTAACTCTGTTTTCCTCTTCGTAGATGCTGCCAAACTTGCTGAGTTTCTCCAGCAATTTCTCTCTCTTGTTTCTTTTATATCTCCAGCATCTGCACTTCTTAGTTTTATTAGAAGTCTGGTACTATAGTCACTTTTACATTATAAAAGATGTCAATTTTCCTGCCCCCAGCAGAGGGCAGGTTACAATCCACTGGTGACCGCACATATGCTGTAAACTGCCTCAGTGAATTTGCAGTGACATATTTCTTCTTTAATCAATACTCAATAATTCAGGCACAGATTAACAACATTTTATGGTTTAGTTTTTTTAGAAAACATCGTGGCGACCAGAGTCATCTATAACAATTTTTTTCAGCTGTTGGCATTGTCTAATAATATTAAATAGTCAAAAAGTGTGGCTCTGGAAAAGGTCAGCAGGTCAGGCAGTATCTGAGGAGCAGGAGAGTTGATGTTTCAGGCAAAAGTCTTTCATCAGGAATGTGACAAGTAACATTCACACCACGCAAATGCCAAGCAATAGCCATCTCCATACAGAGAGAATTGGACCATCTTTCCTTGACATTCCATGGTATTTTCATCACTGAATTCTGCACTATTGAAATCCTGAGTGTTAACATTGACCAGAACCTGAACTCAACAGTTAAATAGTGGCATTCCTGAACATGACATTCCTGGTGAAGGCCTTATGCCCGAAACATCAAGTCTCCTCCTGCCTGAGCTGCTGTGCTTTTCCAGTGCCACACTTTTTGTCTCTGATCTCCAGCATCTGCAATCCTCACTTTCCCCTAATATTAAATAGTGCTGATATAAAACCATTAAACAAGGAAATAATTGAGATAACTAATTACCTGTTAACAATTCAAGTGAGATATCATTGAATGACATAAACTCAAATAGAAATTAATTTTGATGACAGGTCATAAATGAAGGTGTCAAAAAATTAGTCATCTGCTTATTGTGGATTAGCTTCCTTTGGTTACACAAACATCAAAAATAGGAGCTGGGGCTGGTCATTCGGGCCTTCAAGCCTGCTACACCATTCATGTCTAACTTTTTAATCTCAATGCCGTATTCCCACTTTCATCTCATATCCCTTGATGGTTTTAAAATCAAAAAAAAATCTCTTTCTTGAATATATTCAATTACTTGGCAGCTACAGCTCTCTATGATAGTGAATTCTACAGGTTCACTATCCTTTTCAATTTTCCTCACCTCAATCTTAAATGATTATCCTGTAGTCTTATACCCGTTCTAGACTCCCCAAGCAGGGAAAATATCCTTCCTGCATCAAATCTCTGCATCCCTGTCAGAAGTTTATAATATGCTAATGTCATACTAGTTTCAAACTAGTCCCCTCTTAAACTTATAAATGTAGTGAATACTGGTCCAGTTGAACCAATCTCTCCTCATAGGTCAATCCTGCCATCCCTAGTATCAACCTAATGAACCTCCACTGCACTCTCAATGGCAAATATATCCTTTCTTAGGTAGGGAGACTAAAAGTTAATTGTTTTGCAGCTAACTGCAGTTAAATGTATATCTGACTGTCACAGCAGATGTTGAGCTTGACCCAATCCTATGGTTTCTGTGACAAGATCATCTTGCACCATTTCCCCAAGTTCATCATACCCATATCCTTACACATCTTTCCAAGCTCATTTCTTTCTGTATTTACCCTGGACGAAATCTCTGTGGTTATTTAGAATTGCTCTTTTCAATTCCTAGCAACCTAGCCATTGGCTCTCCATTCACAATAATAGCTACGTAGCATTGATCTGCTTAGCCCTTCCCTCATATTCATTTTGGCTTCCTTATTGCAGCAAAACCTTCAGTTCCTCTTTTATCCATTCCAGTTGATCCATAGGGCTCATCTTCATTTCGTGGTTTAACAGTTGCCTTAGCCACCTATTACCAGATCTGTATACCTCCTTGCATGCCACAACAATCCTTGATTCACAATTATTTAAAAATAATTCTTCACTAATAATTTCTATGAAGTGTTTTTGCTGTTCCTTTATTGTCTGTGCTCTGCAATGAAGCTGTTCTGATCATTTGCTATTAGATTTGTGCTGTGACATTGAGGATCTGAATCCAGAATGCAGATCTGGTTATTTTTTGTTCTGATCATGCTGGCGAATACTGAGGTACTCCGAAGGGAAATGTGCACAGGTGGACATCCTGGAATTCCAGGAAATCCTGGTCACAATGGAATACCTGGAAGGGATGGAAGAGATGGGTCTGTGGGTGAAAAAGGCGATACAGGTAGAGTATTCATATACCTTTTCCATTTCTCACAATTATAAGTATTGAACTTTACACATTTCTTTACAACTAGCCAATCTGATAAAAATGTTGAGCTAAAATGTTAGTGTTTTTAGTAAATAATAACTTAATCTGTATCACATTTTACTGAGCTAAAGCAATTCTCCAATTTTTCATCTGACAACAGAAAAGCCAATTTCTTTAGTAAATTGTAAAAAGGATGTCAGAATAGTAAGTCAGTGAAGAAATCGTTCACAGTATCTACTCATTTTCATAAGCAAAGCTCAAAACTGTGGGGAAAAAAAAACTTAAGGAATAAAGAATCAGGATGCATAAACATCTGAAAATGCTCCCTGACATGTGAATTAAATTTGTTAACAATCATCACAGCCAGTATTGTCTGAATTCCATGATTTTATCTTCATTCAGCCTACTTGATGATGCCATGGACTTCAGGGGAGAACAGTTTAGGATCGCAAAGGAATAAGATCTATCTTCTGCATCCACCTTATAGTCTCTGTAACAATGCATATTATATCAATGGTGGGAACATCCCTTTTTTTGTAGCAAAATGGAAAGCCAACAATTTACCTGTAAATGGCAGGAATCTTCCATTTTGACCACAAACAGAGGACAGACATTATCAGCATCACAGAGCGACAGCATGACTATTTCTGCAAAATTAAATATTTTTAATCATGGAATATAAAGAAGCACACTGGGTAGACATAGCATTCAAATAATATTATCAAATATTAATAATTTCAGAGAGGGGGCAAATAGACCATCCAGACATTTGGGAACAAACAATTCTTAAGACACAAAATACCTTCCAAATTCAATATTAAATCAGAAACTTATTAAAGTTAATATACTTGTATATACAACTGTGAGAAGGAGCAGATATTCTGGGAGTAGTAGTAAAACTTCTGAAACTTACTTTAACCTCAGATCAACTAAAATTCTTGCAAGACTGTGATTTAGCAGAGGAGTTCAACAGTCAGGAGAATCCAAAGCTAATTTCATTAATGATCTCTGCAGATTGGTGGAGATATGAAACTATGGTGATTTAAAGCCTTGGTTCATAAGAAACAATTGTTGTTAGAATTGCTAATTCTATTTCTCAGATTTATTGCAGTCAAAAAAAAATCCAGAAAAAGTGATATAGGTGGTAAGTGAAGCCAGTGTGGAATCAGCACAGAACAATCCTAACAGGGAAGATTTAACTTATTGCAGGGGATAGTGGAGTTGTCCAGTTAATAAGGCCTAAAACCACAAAAGACTCACATGAGAAACCAGTACAGTGACAAGGACAGACATCAGATTCTAAAGGTTCCTGTCAGAGCTAGAGAGCAAGTAAAATTCACAAGCAAAGGCCATGCCCAGCTATTTAAAAGGAATGTTTTATCTGTAACACACTAGATCATTCAGAAAACGTGCCAATGTTGGGCACAGTCACAGAATAGCAAAAAGTCAAATAACTGCCCATACAAAGAGATTAATGAGGGAGACAATCTACAACAGAAGTCAAGCCAAAAGTATTCCTCAATGAGTTAGGTGATCCAGACTTAGTCTTCTGGCAAGATGATCTATCAAGTCAATAGGCATCTTATTAATTTCAGTTTGATCCAGAGCAGTTGTCAATTAGGAGAGGGGCAGGGCATGGCAACCTCCTGGTGACTTACTGCTCCCCGAACCTAAAGTGTCTAACAGTGAAGTGCCGCCCACACTTCCTGCTGGAAGTGTTTACTTCTGCCATCCAGACAGCAGTTCACATTCCACCCCATGCGGAAGTGAAGAGCGCACTTGACGAAACGTACACTGCCACAAAAAGCCTTGTTTAGAATACCCTGAGGCATTGCTCATCGTGGCCGATGACTTCCACCAGGCAACCTCAAGAGCGTGCTACCAAAATACCATCAACTCCTGTCTATCAGAGGACGAAACATCCTGGACCACTGCCATGTAATCATTGATGACACCTACCGCTCCATACCCACTCCCATTTTGGTAAATCAGACCATAAGGCTGTGTTCCTTCTCCCAGATTACAAGCAGAAACTGAAGAGTGAGGATCTGGGACAGAACGTTGTACATTGCTGGTCTCGGGTAACAGACAAGCTCCAATATGGAGTCAGTGGACTGGTCCATGTTGAAGAACTCAGCGGCCAACCAAACTGAGTATGCTACTACCATCATAGACATCAGTAAGTGTGTAGAGGACTGCATGCCAAAGAAGTTAATCTGAGTGTTCCCCAACCATGGATGTACCGGGAGTCCAGGTCCTGGGCATTCAAGTCAGGCAACCCTGATATATCCAGGAAATCTAGGTACAATGTTCACAAAGTCATCAGGGATGCCAAAAGACGATATTATATTAAATGCAAGTCCTGCAAACTAACTATGTAAACACACGTCAACTGTGGTGAGGCTTACATGGGCTAAAAGCTAAGTCGAGTAGAATCACTACCCAATGAGCTTAATGCATTCTATGCTCATTTTGAACCGAAGGTCAATGAAACGATGTCACGTGCCCCAACAGCTATCACCGCAGACGTTAGATCGGCCTTCCTGAAGGTGAACCCTTGGAAAGCAACTAGCCCCGATAGAGTCCTTAGCCTTACACTCGGATCCTGCACAGACCAGCTGGAGGGAGTATTCACAGACATCTTTAATCTCTCCTTACTCCAATGTGAGGTTCTCACCTTTTCAAGAAGACCACTATCATCCCTTTGCCAAAGAAAAATCAAACAATGTGCCTTAATGACTAACACCCAGTGACTCTGACATACAATCATTATTAAGTGCTTCAAGAATTTAGTAATGGTACACATCAACTCTAGCCTCCCAGACTGTCTTGATCCACTGCAATTTGCCTACCATCGCGATAGATCCACGGCCACCTCCTTGACCCTATACTCATCCCTGGAACATTTCAATAGCAAGGACACCTACATCAGACTACTATTTATTTAGCTCTGCCTTCAACATCATAATTCTAACCAAACCGATCTCTAAACTCTGAAATCTAGAACTCTGCTCCACACTTTGCAACTGGATCCTTGACTTCCTGACCCAGAGACTGCAGTCAGTAAGGATAGGTTTCAATACCTCCTCCTCAATAATCCTCAACACTGAGCATACGCAGCCCCTAACTATACTCCTTATATAGTCACAACTGTGTGGCCAAATTCAGCTCTAACTCCGTTTACAAATTTGCTAAATACACGATCATAGTCGGTTGGACATCAAACAACAACAAGACAGAGTACAAGAAAGAGATAGCCAGCTTAATAGCACGGTGTAAGGTCAACAATCTCTCCCACAATGTCAGCAAAACCAGGAGCTAGTCATTGAATTGGAGTGAAGGACACGCCCTTGTCTGCATCAATGGTGCTGAGATGGAGGCAGTCGAGAGCGTCAAGTTCCTAGGAATAAATGTCACCAACAACCTATTCTGGTCCATCCACATCAAGGGTACAGTCAAGAAAGCACATCAATGTCTCTACTTCCTCAGAAGGCTGAGGAAATTCGGCATGTCTACAATGACTCTTACCAAATTTTAGAGCGCACCATAGAAAGCAGCCAATCCGGATGCATCACAGCCTGGTATGCTAATTGCTATTCTCAAGACTGCAAAAAAATTAGAGAGTTGTGAACGCAGCCCAGTCTATCACTCAAACCAGCCTTCCACTGACTATCTACTTCCCACTGTCTTGGGAAAACAGCCAAAATAATCAAAGACTCCTCCCATTCCTCCCATCCCAGATATACTTTCTCCCATCGGGCAGAAGATACAAAAGTTTGAAAATACATAACAAGTGCAAGAACAGCTTATTCCCCTAATGAATGGACCTCTCATTTATTAGATCTTTCTATGTACATTCTCTGTAACATTATATTCTGCATCCTGTTCTATTACCCTAATGTACTTATGTAAGATATGATTAGTTGGGATGGCATGCAAAATAATACTTTTCACTGTCTCAGTTCATGTGACAACAATAAGTCAAAAATATCAATTTAATAGAATATATTAGATATTGAACAAAGGTTGATAATACCTGCTACTGACAACAGTGCAATTACATGGTCCAGGAGCTACATAACATAAGCTTGAAAGTTGCTAGATAGTAAAGAGTCAACATAATATTTCATAGTGAAGAATTCTTACTTTTAAATCTGAATGCAAGTCTGGACTGCAATCTTCTTTAAATAATGGAAATAGCAGCTGGTCCAGGAATAGCCAGTCAGAGAGCAAAAGTCAAGGAACATTCAGTTAAGGAACAGCCATTCATGGAACAACCTGTCATAGACTCATATAGATCTACAGCAGAGAAAAAGGCCCTTCAGCCCATCATATCCACACCAGCCAAAAATAGCAACCTAACTATTCAAATCCCATTTTCTATCACTTGCCCCACAGCCTTGGATGCCTTGACATTGCAAGTGCACATCTACATACTTCTTAAATGTCTTGAAGGTTTCTGCCTCTACCATCCTTACAGGCAGTGAGTTCCAGATTCCCTCAACCCTGTGAGGGGGATTAGGACCTTCATCAGAGAATTCCATCTAAACAGGTTATGGTAAATTGTATTACTGTTTACTTAAAGTTGAACACAGACAACAAACAGTTTAGAGTAAATTTTCACCTTCACTGCTGGATGGATATCTCATGGAAGTGATTGACCGCCAATTTTAGAATTGATACAACTTTCATTGATGTAAAACTAAAGGTCTGGAATGCAGATTGTAGAAGAGGTACATAATCTGCCTGCTTAGATCATTGCCCAGTGCTGAAGATGAACATTTGCCAATGTCTTAATGTGAGGGAGGTTGACACCACAAAACAGGTTTTCAATAATCTCAGTTGTGTTCTTCAGTGTTGCCTTATATTGTACTGAATTCAAACTATTTAGCCTAATACAAAGATTCTCTGGTGAAACAACAGGTGAAATCGGGAAAGTTGGACCTCCAGGCCCCATGGGACCAAAAGGTGAATCTGGAGAACAAGGCAAGAAGTTTAATATTTTCCAATAAATTACCATGCTGTGTTCACCAAGTCTGAGAGTGCAATGGTCAATATTGTCTGTATTACACTAGTTTAACACAACGTGTGTTTGGATTTTTGATATTTGATGATTAAGTAGAATTAATTATACAGATTTTCCACTGGCCAGGCTGTTACTATTCCAGTATAAATGCAATTTGGTCATTAGGATCTTGTGGAATCCCCATCATGGCACACTGAAGGAATTTCCTGGCTCATTGAAGATTTTCTGGGAATTTCCCTAATGTCTGGAACACTCTGAAAGTCTGCATTTAAATTGGAAAATTTGGAGGGTTCTGATGAAAATTAAGTAAATAGTTACTCAGGAAATGTTTGACCAGTAAATACATAATCTAAGTCCTGAGTAACTATTAAACTGACCTCAGACTTACCCCTCACAACCCCAACTACTACCTCCCCCTGACCCTTAAAGCCTGACACTGCCAGCAACTGAACCCCCCTTTCACCAGTTCTGGACCTGACCCTGCCCCCTACCCCAGCCTTTACAACCTAGGACTCGACACCCCTCTCCCCTATCTTCATCTCCCAGGACAGAAATCCTTTACAACACCACCTCAGCCCCAAGATTTGACCCCACTCCTCCCATCCACCTTCTCTTGAACCACTTTTCCCTTTTGCCAACTCCACTTCTCCACTTGAGAACCCATTCGCCTCTAACCCACCTACTCCTTCTTGTGACCTGGCACCCGACTGTACCCCTCCACCACCCTCACCACTAGAACCCGGCCCCACATTTCCCTGCTATCTGACCTGACACCCAACTGGATCTGAAACCCACCCTTCCTCCTGCCCCCAGACCTGATTTCTCCCAAACACCTCAAACTACCTTAAGCACTGCATCACTTACCTCACTCACTTGCCAACATGTAGCTTGGTACTCTACCCACATGGTATCCTACCCCCTGACACTCCTACTCAGTACCCATCTGTAAACCCACCCAGCTGGCGCTCTATTTACTTGGCATCCTGCACTGCAGATGGATTCTGAAGAAGAGTCACTGCATTTTGAAACATTAACACATTTGAAACATTAGACTTGTTGAGTTTCTCCAGCAATTTATATTTTTGTTTAACAAGTGGCCTGTTTGCTATGAGTTATTGTGAAGCCAGTACAATTGTCTGTATTTGACTATCTACTGGGTATAATAGTTTCCAACTGCTCACGTTTTTTTGATGAGACAGAAGGCAGTCAATTTAATGCAGTTCTCAAAAGGTTTGCTGTGCCAGTTAAGTTAAATAGCATTCATTTAACTCCTTCAGAAATGCTCTGTTATTCATGTATGAACCAGAATGCATCATAGTATTGTATCTCCAATCTTGCGGTTAAACCTGAACGGAACGAGGGCTGAGTTCCTTTGCTCATGTTGCTGATGAGCCATTAAAACTAACTCTGTAACGGTATGTGAGCCAGGAGAGTTGACCAGATTGGCCCTTGGCCCATCATCCCTTCTCCAGTCATCTAGCACCTATCTACTCCAATCCCATTTTCCCCTCTGCCCAGAGTCTTGAATGGTATGGCATTTCTAGTGTTCATCTATCACTTCTTAAATTTCTTTTTGGTTCATGATTCTACCACCCTCTCAGGTAGTGCCTTTCAGTTACCAACTAACCTCTCAATGATAAACATCTTCCTCAAATCGCCTCTGAAACTCTCACTCCTTGCTTTAAAACTATACCTCCTGGTTGTTAACCCATCTACTAAATCTATCTTTATGTAACAGTTTCTCCCTAGCTACCCTATGTAGACTCCTCTTAACTTAGTACAGTTCAATCAAGTCCTCTCACAGCTTTCACTACTCTACATCTGGTAAATATAATGTCTAACTGCACTATCTGTATTTATATAACTGCACCTCACTTTGAGAACTGCAGGTTGGAGGTCTTTCAGATTTCCTGCAGGCTGGTGTGACAAGCTGCTACTAAGTAGTAGAATTGGAAACATCAATCTCACCATGCATGGTTAAGTGAGGTTAATCCTTCTTTTATTATTGCAAGGGTAGCATTTGTTGCCCACCCCCATTACCCTTGACAAGGTGGCAGTGAGCTGTCCTCTCAGCCCACTGCAGTCCACACAGGGCAGTAACGCTACCTGCTATTGGGAAGAGAGTTCCAGGATGTTGAGCCAATGGAACAGTGAAGTTAAGGTGATCTGTGGCTTGGAGGTGTAATTGCAGGTGGTTGTGTTCCTATGCATCTTCTGCTTTTGCTCTTCTAATGAGTAATTATGTGTTTTGAAGTTACAACTTTCAGCACCTAGTCACTTTCTGGTTTCCCAAAGCCTGCCCACCATCTGCAAGGCACAAATTAGGAGCATGGTGGAATGCACACCACTGGCCTGGATAAGTGTAGCTGCACTGTCACTCAGTAAGCTTGACACCGTCCAGCAACCCGCTTGATTGGCACCACATCCAAAAAACCCTCAGTCCCTTGATCGTTGACGCTCAGTAGCAGCCATATGTACTATATACCTGATGCACTGCAGAAATCCACCAAATTTCCTTAGACAGGACCTTCTAAACCCGCAACCACTTCCGTCTAGAACAGGGGTGGGCAATTAATTCTTCCAACAGGCCACATGAGAAGCCTGAGTTGTGTTGGAGGGCCGAACCAACAATAAGTTGAACATAATTCTGCTCAGTATTAATTTTCTCCCATCGTAAAAAGTACTAAATTCTATAGTTTTGCACTGAAACTTATAATCAAAAGAATAAGGATATTCTGTTACAATAAAGATATGACATTGTGGAGTAGGTAAAATATAGAAGAAATAAACAGTAAAAACAATAATTTCAGTATTTCATTTTATTTTTAACGTATTAATCTCACAAACCAATAATGAAAAGTTGTTTCATTATTGTTCAGTATTACAAACAACTCTATACAAAAAGCAATAAGTGCTTTTGATGTTTTTCAGTTCATTTTATTTGTTTAGTGAGAAAAATCCAGTCTGTTTTGGGCTTGAACAAGTGCACTGAAATCTGGTTGAATGTCTGAGGTGGATATGTAAAGGACAGTTGAGAGGTGATCATCAGTGATAGAGGATCTGTATTTGGATTTGTTGAACTTAATCACTGAGAATGTCTATTTCCAAATATAGGTAGATCCAAAGGGGACTAGAATCTTCTGAGCATGCCTCCTCATATGTAGAAAGTTCTCCTCTTTGAGGAAAGAGTAAAAATCAAGCAGTGAGACTGACCTAAAGTACTCTGCCAGAAATGTGTCAGACTGCAGGTCAATGATTTCAAGCTGAACATCACTAGGTGCCTTCTCCACATTGCATGTAAATGGGGAAAAATATCACGTGCATTTCATTCTCAACCATTTTAAAGTCTTGAAATCACCTTGAAAATTCACCATGCAGTGCTTCTAACTCAGTATGTAGATTGTCCGACCAGAGGGGAGGCCATTTTGGATTTGGTACTCGGTAATGAACCGGGACAAGTGATGGGCTTGTTAGTGGGTGAACATTTTGGTGATGGTGACCACAATTCTGTGACTTTCACCTTGGTTATGGAGAGAGATAGGTCTGTGAATCAGGATAGGTTTTAAAATTGGGGGAAGGGTAATTACGATGCTGTAAGACAGGATCTAAGGAGCA
>NC_057715.1:80521898-80574043 GCF_004010195.1 Chiloscyllium plagiosum | reverse complement strand
ATTTTGTGGGATATGACATAACTTGTCTTGGTATGAGCTGACATTTTGAGGGCTAGCCAGCAAGTATTACTTTTAGCTGTTCATGCATGCACATACACGCGCATGTGCGTCCGTACGTAAATAAAAAAAACATCCTTTTCAAAACAAAAGCAACACAGTTGTATTGCGTGCATGGCGTAAATACTTTTTCATTTATGTTCTAATTTAAGATTGACCTCATGCGGGCCGGACAGCAACGACCAAAGGACCGGATATGGCCCGCGGGCCGTAAAATGCCCAGGTCTGGTCTAGAAGGACAAGGGAAGCGATACATGGGAACACCACCACCTACAAGTTTTTCCCTCAGCCACTTCCCCATTGGGACTTGGAAATATATCACCTTTCCTTCAGTGTCACAGGATCAAAATCTTGGAACTCCCTACTGTATGGTATTGTGGGCGTAGTATACCAAATTGAATGCATCAGTTCAAGAAGGCAGTTCACCATCACCTTCCCAACGGCAACTACAGACAGGCAATGAATGCTGGCCTAGCCAACAATACATATGTCCTATGAATGAGAAAAAAACTGGAAAATGGTGCAGTTGAAGGAGCTTGTATGAATTGCTACAGTAGATCTTCCTCGGAACACATTGCTGCCACTATTCATCAGCGTGTACAGGGTAAATGCTGATGGAGGTCAATAGTGTAAAATGTATCAGTACTAATTGGCTACTTCCTGTTAGGCAAGACTATCCTCCGATTTGAAGTTGATTAAAGGGATCGTAGCTGTGTCAATTTGATGGGAAAGTGTCAGTTAAATATACCTTTCTATTATCTGTTTATACAAGTGGTTAATTATATATAGGCATGCTAAAATGGCAGGTTTTAAAATAACATTATTTTCATGACTTTAGGGCCATCTGGTGCACCTGGCGCCAAAGGAAGAAGAGGTGAACAAGGAAGTAAGGGAACACCTGGCAAAATAGGACCAAAAGGAATTCCTGGACCATTTGGACACAAAGGCCAAAAGGGAGAACTAGGACTGCAAGGATGGCAAGGTGTAAAAGGGGACTTAGGACCTCAAGGTCCAAAAGGGGACAAGGGAGCTATTGGACTTCAGGGGAATATTGGTTTACCAGGTCCTATTGGGCCTACTGGTGTAAGAGGTCCCAAAGGAGAAGTAGGAAGGGAAGGCCCCAGGGGACGTCCTGGAATTCAAGGTGAAAAAGGAGATAAAGGGGAAATAGGGGAGAAAGGGAACACTGGAGAGAATGCATTGATAAGGAATAGTGCATTTAGTGTTGGCTTGACAGAGGTTTCCAAATGGCCTCGTTCAGGCAGTCCAATCAAGTTTGAAAAAGTCATATATAACAACCAAAATCACTATGACCTCTCCACAGGGAAATTTACCTGTGTATTTTCTGGGGTTTATTATTTTGTTTATCATATCACTGTCTATGTCAAACATGTCAGGGTTGCTTTATATAAGAATGGTGCTTCGGTTCTCAATACATTTGATAGCTATCAGAATAGTGAGGATCAGGCTGCAGGAGGTACTCTACTGCATTTACAAACTGGAGATCAAGTATGGCTTCAAGTAATTGGTGGGGATTCTTACAATGGACTGTTTGCAGACAATGATGATGATACTGTTTTTACTGGGTTTCTGTTGTTTACTGAATAAAGAATCATTAAGACAGGCAGTCTTCAATGACGATGTAAGTATTCAGATTTAAAAAGAATAAAGCAACCAATCTCTCAAATAAAAAAAATGATGATCTGGTCATTGTCTCAATGAGACCTTGCTGTTCAGTAATTGGTGTGCTTCTTACAACAGTCACTCCACTTTAGCTTTTAAAGTGCTATGAGATTTCCTAAGGCCATGAAAGGGTAAGTTTTCATATCCAGTTGCTAATGTTGATGTCCAGAAAAATCCTTTTTTAATGGTTGATTTATTTGTGTTTGAATTGTTGACATAAAATGGCTGAACATACCTATAAGCTTATGTTAAAATTTGTTTTGCCAGAAACTCAATATAATCTTGAGCTATGTTCTCCTCCTAGCACACACATTGGGTTTATAGGCCATTTCCACCACTTCTTTGATCCTACCAGCTCGGTTTCTTTCATTAGGCATGTAAACATCACATCAGAAAGCCTGAGTTCTTGTGTAATCCTAAAATAAAATCTAAATGATCTTGATGTAAGGCATAAGAGCATAAAGTTGATGAGTCATTGTAGGCTATTCGGCCCTTCCAGCCTGATCTGTCGTTCAAGGAGGTCATAGCTGATCATTTACCTCAACCTTCCTCAATTAGTCCCATACCATTCCCTTAGTACTCAAAAATTTGCAAAACTCTGCTCTGAACATATACAACTCAACAAGCACAGCTCTCTGGGGTAGAATATTCCAAAGATTCACCATCTTTTGAGTGCAAAGATTTCTCCTGATCTCAGCCCTAAATGGTTGACCCCTTATTCTAAGGATGTCAACCATTACTTTTACTCAGGTCATGGCTATCACTCTCCGAAGGTCAGCTTTGTTGAGCTTCTTAAGAGAATCTCTCATTAACTGTCAGGGAACACAGGTCTAGTCTACTCAATCTCGATTCTTAGGATAAAACCTCTCAGCACATCAGGACATCACAACTTCGTAAATCCTCATTGTACTTCATCGAGGGCAGTTATGTATTTTCTTTGGTAACATGTCAAAACTGCAGTACATTATTTTAGGAATGGTTTTAATCAATGCCCTCTATAATTGTACAAAGACTTATTTCCTTTTATAGTCCAACACTTTTGGAACAAAAGCTAACATACCTGCTGACCTCCTAATTGCTTGTGTGTTTGCTTATCTGCATATTTAATTCCACCGATTCACATACAAAAACACCAGACTCCTCTGAACATAAACATTACCCAGACTCTCACCATTCTCAAGGTTTTATGTTTCTTTAAAAAAATCTTTGCTACCAGATTATGGACCAGATTTTCTGAGGATGGGCAGTCTGACATTATTTGGGTCTGGCAGTAGGAAGGGTTGAGCAGGATCCAGTGGGTGGGAGGGGTGACGTTATTAAGCTGGGCCAATGGCAGAAAGGGGCTGGTTTGGATTGGCATGGGTCAGGGGTGATGGTTGGGGGGACAGTGGGTGTGGTGTGGTGGTGATAGGGGAGGTGGGGGCTGGAAGGGTGTTATGTCCAGCAATGGGAGTTCAGGTTGGGTTCCATGGAAAGAGGTCAGTGCACTGGACGTGTGTAATGGACTCTGCTGAATTGTTACTCAGGAGTTAGACTACGCTTTTGATAGTCTAACTTCTCCTGAGTAATTATGTTGCATAATTTCATCAGAACCCTCACAAATTCTCCAATTTAAAGTTGAAACCTTTAAAGTTCCAGTCACAAGACTTCAATTTCCGGAGTAATTCCTCCAGCATCTACTACCATGGGGATTCTACAGGGTCTCCATAGCAACTCCCTTGAACTCTGGGATAATAACTGTCTGACCAGTGGGAAATCTGGCTCCACATTCTACCTATTCCTGACCACTAACATAACCCACCTGTACATCTACTTTTAAAGAATTATTACACACTTTTCAACAAATACACAGCCCATCAGGCATGAAAGCCCTTCAGGAAAAGTGCTCTAAGCATGCTGAATGAGAGGAGGTAAAGCTGGTGTTAGAACAATGGAAGAGGAACATAATGTTGCCAAAGTAAGGCTACAAGCCTGAGTTTTCAGAGGATTGAGAATTCATCAAAGGAGGACCAAATAATTGACAATAAAATAGAAGAGGGAGGGCAGAAACATGGCAGATGGAATAAAATGCAACAAAGTATGAAGTTATTCTCTTTGGTAGGAAATATAAAAGAAAATCACAATTTGTTTTTCAATGAAGTGACACCGAGAAATGTTCACATTCATTGTGTTGTTGTGTCGTTGTACATGAATCACGGGAAGTTAGCTCACAGTTACAGCGAGTTATGACTAAGTCAAGTGGTCATTTTTTAACAGAGAGTTGGAGTAAAGGGTAAAGAATCCTTACTACAATTCAAATGAATATCTTTCTTTGTGTTCATGTCGTTTACTGCCCAGTTTTTATTGTCAGCAAACCTGAAACCAGTACATTCGGTCACTTATCAAATTCATTAATGATAAATATGGAGCACAAGCAGTAATTCGTCTGGTCACCTGCTAATTATAATCTGCCACTCTGAACATGACCTATTTGTTCTTATTTGGCAATAGTACTGAAGACTTATGCCCCAGAACTTGTAATTCTCCACTCGCTAAGCTCTCCCAGTACAGTTGCAATATTGGCATCCACTTGACAATGTAAATATTTGCCGGTTATGGCCTGTACACAAAAAGCCGTGCAAATCCAATCCGGCCAATTACCGTCCTATTAATCTACTTTTGACATCAGTAAAGTGATGGAAGGTATCGTTAACAGTGCTATCAAACACTGGGCGGCACGGTGGCACAGTGGTTAGCACTGCTGCCTCACAGCGCCAGAGACCCGGGTTCAATTCCCGCCTCAGGCGACTCTCTGTGCGGAGTTTGCACATTCTCCCCGTGTCTGCGTGGGTTTCCTCCGGGTGCTCCGGTTTCCTCCCACAGTCACAAAGATGTGCGGGCCAGGTAAATTGGCCATGCTAAATTGCCCGTAGTGTTAGGTTAAAAGGGGTAAATGTAAGGGTATGGGTGGGTTACGCTTCGGCAGGTCGGTGTGGACTTGTTGGGCCGAAGGGCCTGTTTCCACACTGTAAATAATCGAAATCTAAATCTAAATCTAATCTACCTGCTCAGCAATAATCTGTTCAAGTGACACCCAGGTTGGGTTCCACCAGGTCCACTCAGCTCCTGACCTCATTACAGCTTTGGATCAAATATGGACAAAAGAGCTGAATTCCAGACATGAGGTAAGAGTGATAGCCCTAGACACCAAGGCTACATTTGATTAAATATGACATCAAGGAGCCCTAGCCCTGGAGTCAAAGAGCATTAGGGGCAAGTTCTCTACTGGTTGGAGTCATATGTGACACCTAGGAAGATGGTTATGGTTGTTCTCGGCTCATGAAATCTTCCTGCAGGTGTCCCTCAGGGTAATAGCCTAGGACTATCCATCTTCAGCTGCTTCATCAATGACCTTCCTCTATCATAAGGTCAGAAGTGGGGGTGTTCGCCGATGATTGCACAATATTCAGCACCATTCATGACTCCTCAGATGCTGAAGCAGTCCATGTTCAAAAACAGCACGATCTAGAAAATTTCAAGGCTTGGGCTAACAAGTGGCAAGTAACATTCACACCACACAAATGCCAAGCAATGATATCTCCAGTAGAGACTTTCTAACCACCGCCTCTTGACATTCACTGAATCCCCAACCATCAACATCCTGAGGATTACCATTAACCAAAAACTCAACTGGACTCACTACATAAACACAGTGGCTCCAAAAGCAGGTCAGAGGCTACATGTACTGTGGTGAGAGGTTCATCCCTTGATTCCCTGATTCCACAAAGCCTATCCACCATCTACAAGGGACAAATCAGGAGTGTGATGGAACATTCAGGCCAAAACAGCCTGCTTTATTGGTTCCACATCCACTCCCTCCAGCACTGATGCTTAGTGACAACAATGTGTACCATCTACAAGATGTACTGCAGAAATTCACCAAAGATGCTCAGACAGCACCTGTTAAATTCACATTCAAAAGGACAAGGGCAGCAGATACATGGGAACACCACCATCTTCAAGTTCCTCTTCAAGCTACTCACCATATATGACCATTCCTTCACTGTCACTGGGTCAAAGTCCTGGAATTCCCTCCCTCATGGCATTGTGAGTCAACCTACATGTAGACAGCAGCAGCCCAAGAAGGCAGGTCACCACTAACAACTCAAGGGACTGACAATAAATGCTGGCCAGCCAGGGACACCCACGACCCATAAGTGAATAAAAAAAAGTTCTGAGTGCTAGTGATTGGGTCATTTCTTCCTTGACCACTGCACAGTTGCATCAGCAATGTGTTCACCAGAATATGTCTCAAGTCTAATCTAGATAGAGAAGACAATGAGGTAAAAATCTCTGAGCTGGTGGAGGCTTCACTCAGTTAACAGCAAAAAGAGGTTTATTTCTTTACCCCATTCAACAGCACATGCAGATCCCTGTCAATGAAGCAGGTCACAAGCTTTCCTTTCTAGGTCATGTCTTTAGTAAAAACCATGGAGCAATAGTGTGTGAAGGCTAGTTTCTGGCTTGCAGCACTATAGGTGCTGTGCATCTGACACTGTCAGTGCAAATGCTACTGTGTCTCAGCAGCGATGAGCATGTCATCTTCTCCTGCCACACGGTTCCACAAGATGGACACCAAAGATGCCAGTTACATAATTAATGTGCTGGAGGGAGGAAGATTTCATGAGAAAAGTAAATATGGCCAGGGATGCCATGAATCTCACTCAATTAAACAGTTTGCCAAAAAAGGGAAATTCCTCAAGCTCACAAAACCTTTGGTTCCCTATTATTTCAAGAACATTTTATGTATCTTCTACACTGAAGATTGATTCTGTAACGGATAGAATTCATGTACTGTGTTTTATTTACCATGATCAATATTTTTGAGTAGAACTGATGGATGTTTTCTTACTCAAGATTGAGGGTCCCAAATAAATTAAACCAGCAGTAAGCTTCTTGTGAGTTTTAAAATAAAGAAGTTTATTTATTATCACACACTTATCCTGAAAAAATGCAATATTACTTTCATGTATCTCTCATAACTGTAGCATGCTCAAAGATTAAGTAACAGTCTGGTATTAGTACAGTTTCATCATGGCAGGCCTATAGTTCCTTTGATGATATTTTCACTTTAAAATTAAAATGGAGGTCTAGTAAAGTGACAAAATCTCAGTAAGTTGTAAGGCTTCTTATAGTTGAGATGTCACCCTTTAAAGATTTCTTTGTTCAGTTTAAGCAGCACAGGCTAATTTTGGATTGTTTTTTCTTTTACGGATTTTCAATCCACATTTGATGTTTTCAGCCAATTAGCAGTATTGTTAATAATGGTTACATTCAGAAATCACAGTAATGGCCAGGCAACACACAGATATTTCCTGGCCACATTTGATTGAATGAAACCAACATGAAGCTTTCCAAATTTCTCTTCCCACAGCTTTGAAAAATGCCTCCCTCAAATCTGGTAAGCATCCGTTCCTACAGCGTTTCCCATTGTAACCTTGCTTTCTCCTCGGTTTCCCAGCTGTGAGGCTCCATTACTCTCACAGTTCCAATTAGTCTAATGCCCTAAAGGTCTTGGAATTTGAAAACCGAAAACATTGTGTGATTATTCATAAAAATTACTTACAGGACTATTTTCCTGAACTTTGTGACTTACATTGCTGTGGTAATTATTGTCCAATATTTTCAGGCCACTTGGTAACTGTAGGCAATAATTACATTGGTTTTCCACTTCAGTGATGGTGTAATCAACTGTGTGTTTAATAGGCTGACCTGAGCAAGAATATTTTTATAGTAGATAACTTTTTAAACATTGTTGAAATCACATGAAGTTATCATTCTATGTGTGGCAAGTAAAGTTGTATCAGCTTTCAAATTTACAGCCATCATTCCAGATTCTTTCACCACAGGTTTCAACTTTCACTCCAGGAAAAAAAAACTACATGCAAAGCAGACCTAGAAATATAAACATGAAATTTTATCAGAATTCTGTGACACAGTCACCACTATCGAATTCACAGAGTGGGCGATGAACTGTTATTTTGTACAGCTTGTTTAATCAACCGTTAGTTTTTCATGCGCCAACTTAAACACTGCAACAAAACTTTACAATTAAACAATAAAAAGGTTAGTTTATGGCATGGGGTATTACAACAAGTTACTAAGTAAAAATGTAATATCATTTTCAGGTAAAGTACAGACACAAAGATTAAAGTTGGTACAAATAGAAGATGCTAATAAAGAGGAAATTAAAAACAATCTGTTATCTTATAGACATATTACTCTCTTGAAGATTCTCTTTCCAGGATGAAGTTTAAAAATGTTGATGCCAGAATTCAGCAGGATGATGGTTTCAGCAGTTGAATGGTAACAGGTTTTTCCTGCAGGTGGACTGAGCACGAGAGGTTTTAGGAGAGAATCAACTCTCTTTTGTTTTGCCTTTACCGCACTGCAGATTGTAACCTTTGATAGCCTGGTCCAGTAAAACAGTCCTATGGAATGGTTATCTTTCCCTAGCTCCTTGCTGAGAACCATTCCCTCCCCGATAGTGTCTCTCAGAACTCTGCTTGGGTTCTCTTTTTTTTAACCATGAGCAAAACAAAATTGCGGTAAGTTTGATGAATCACTGTTCCATCAAGTCAATAAGACTGAAACTTTCTTTAGTGTCCCATAAGTCTCTTGTCGCCTTCTCAGAAGCTTTGAATTCTCACACCTTCAGAAGGATGTTGTTTGTAACATTCAGCCAAACCTGGGAGGAACATTATACCTCTTAACTAAATTGTTTAATTGGCTAGAAAGAGTCAATTTCATTATAAATCTGGCCGTGAGTGAATTTACTAAAGCAAAAATGACTTATTTGGATCACACTGTGGAACAAGACTAATTAACACCTAAGAGAAGTGAAATTGGGGGCTATTTTTGATATTCTTATGACAATCACAAAACCTTGTGGAGATGTGAAATTGTGGAGTACTTTTGATATTCCTATGCTAGGACAAAACCTTGTGATTGTCCTAGCATAGGAATATCAAAAGTACTCCACAATTTCACATCTCTTAGGTGTTATGCGCCTTTGACCCATAGTGGATTTTATCTGAGGTTTGTTCCAGACTTCAGCACTGCGTCAGCTCCTTTGGTGACATTGTTAAAGATAGACATAAAATTTGAATGGGCACAAGGATGCCATAGCACTTTTGAACAATTTGATAACTGTGTTGAAATAGCACCAGTTTTAAAAGCAACAAATTATGAGAAGCCATTCAAACTGGCTGTTGTCAAAGAGACCTTGAATTGAATCTTGTGGAGGTGTCAGTGACAGGGACAACGATGAGATTTGTGACTGCATCAGACAAGAAGAGCAGTGCGCCCCAGCTTGATGTTGGGAGCAATTTACACCATCTTTTATGCTTTTCAGAAGTGATGTGGTGAGATTATCACTAAGCAGCAGAAAGATACCATTTGATAGAGATTGATACTTGTTAAATGCCATGTTCACATCCCTGTTCACCTCGATCAGATTCAGGTCACTGCTTCCTCTGAAGCAAGGCAGGCAAGGAGAAGGGGGAAGACCTGGACACCTTCTTGCTAATTTATTTATGAGACGAGGGTGTTGCTGGCTGGTCAGCATTTATTGCCGTTCTTAATTGCCCTTGAGAAGGTGGTGGAAAGCTGCCTTCTTGAGCAGATGAAGTCCATGTGCTTGGGTTGATCCACACTGCCATTAAAGAGGGAATTCCAGGACTTTCACCCAGAAACAGTGAAGGAACTGTGATATATTTCCTAGTCAAGATGGTGAGTGGCTTGGAGGGGAACCTAGAGATAGCAGTGCTCCCATGTGGCTGCTGCCCTTATTCTTCCAAATGGAAGTAGTCATGGGTTTGGGAGGTCCCATTGTAAGAGTCTTGATGAGTTTCTGCAGTACATCTTGAAGATAGAATAAAGTGCTGCTGCTGAATGTTGGTGATGGAGTGATGTTTATGGATGTGGTGTCAATCAAGCATGCTGCTTTGTCCTGGATTATGTCAAACTGTTTGAGTATTGATGGAGCTGCAGTCCTCCAGGCAAGTGGGGATAATTCCATCACACTCCTGATTTGTGTGTTGTGGATCATGGACAGGCTTTGGCTATCTGGAGGTGGGTTACTCACCACAGTATTCCTAGTATCTCACCTGCTCGTATCACCATTTTGTTTATATAGTGAGTTAAGTTCAGATTCTAGTTAATAGTAACTGCCAGGATGTTGATAGTGCAGATTCAGTGATGGTGACATCATTGAATGTCATGGGGCAGCGGTTAAATTGTGTCTTATTGGAGGTAGTCATTGCCTGGCAGTCATGTGGCATGAATGTTGTCTGGCTCTTGTCAGCCCAAACCTGGATATTGGTCAGATATTGTCGTATTGAAGTTGGACTGCTTCAGTATCTGAGGAGTCATGAATGATGATGAACATTGTGCAATCACTGGTGAACATCCCCAATTCAATATGATGGAGGGAAGGTCATTGATGAACCAGATGAAAATCATTGGGCCTAATACACTACCCAGGTCCCCAGAACATTAGTTGACTTTCTGGATTAATAATCCACTGATAATATTCCAAAATATCTGGACAGGAATGCCTGGTAACTATGGAATATCCTGAGTGCAGGCTGGGGGTGGGGGCTCCCACCTCTGGCTACGTGCCTCCTAACAGTAGCCTATGTCCTTGTGAGGATGGGGAACCTGGAATGAGGGTAAGGTTCTCCATTCCCCTGTCCCCTGCCTTCAGTCCTGAGGACCAATGGTTGGGACAATGGAGTGCAGGTATGTGCACATCTTCAACAGCCACCAAGTGCTGGGCCTGGCTCTCCACAGCAGCTGCTGGACAATGAGGGCCATTCTGTGCCAGGTGCTTGTCCATTACTCCTGTTCCTGCCTGACCATGTGGGTGAAATCCTTGCTCGCTGAAACCATTGGTTCCTCTTTTGCCTTGAGCTGAGCAGGCGCCTGAGCTCTGACAGTTCTCTCAGTAGCAGTTGTCTGGACTATTTCTTGCTTAGCCAGGTCACAGTGATGCACCCGCCAGATTGTGCTCTATATCCTATATGCCTACTGTCCCCCTGAGATGTTGGTAATGAGCTGGTGGGGTACGCAAGAGATAAACTTACTGATACTTTCTCAGAGGCCCCAGTACTCTCACTGTCAGAGGTCCAGGGGGGCACTTATAGGAGAGCTGGGTATTTCTTCACAGAGGTCATGGGGGGGCTGTATCTCCAAGACACGAGAGAGAGGGAGAGAGAAGGTGCCATGTGCTGTGGTTAGGATTGTTGTGCAATGAATGAAATTGACAGCTAGGTCAATGGGAGAGTTGCAGTGGAATGAAGAATGGTGTTTACTCATTTGGTGGGACATGGATGTTTTGTAGTCCCATAGGGATGGTCCTGGCCTTCTCCTCTAAGGACCAGGAGTCCCTCTTGTACACGGCGAGGACCCAGATTTTGTTTCCCCACCACCCCTAATCATATGGGCTTGCTCTGACCTGTTGTCCTGCATGTCAGAAAGTAGAGAAATGGCTGAGATAATGTGGAGGGGGGCCAGTTGTGTGTGGTTGTGCAGGTGGTATTCTAAAGGACTGAGGGGGGACAGCACAGAGGCCATATGGGATTCGTGGTGTTGGCACTTGGGGTAATCAGAGTGAGCAAGAGAAGATGTTATGGGCAACAGTGAGAAGGCAGAGCATGAGCCATGGTGGGAGGTGGGTACAGTAGCATAGATTTATTGAATGTAAGAAGAGTGTGGCACTTACCCTGACACAGCAGAGAAGGTCATTGATCTTCATTTGGCACCGTTGGCTATTCCTTCATACCCTGGAGACAGCACTGTCCTTGGTGGTATCCACAAACCATGCCGGCAGGGTTTGGTGGCATGATCTCTTCAGCCAGTCCTCTTGGAAGACCCTCTACTTTGTTACCATCGTCAACCAGTTCAGTTATCTTTTGGAGGGAACCCTGCCATAAGGCTGTCTGTTGTCTCATCGTATCTTACCAAGTCTGTCTCATAAACTATCTACCCCACTTCTACAGCATCTCCCTTGTCCGATTCTAGCCTCATAATACCATAAGCCATTCCTTCTACAACTCAGCACTGCTGGGATATCCCAGAATTGACCAGCATTCCTTGTTCTCACCATTTTATAAGATGACTTCACAGTTCCACAGGACAGAACTGGGGAGAAGCAGTTATTTGAAATGTTGTAAAGTGATGGAATTGGAAAACAGATTTTTGTTTTGCTGTTTACTTTAAAAGTGTTTTAAATTGTGTCCTAAATTCAGATATTTTGATTTGTTTTCCTTTTCTGTTATAAACTTTTGTTTTATCATTCAGAATATCTGTTCATTTCAGTGAATGGCCACGGTATCAAATAATAAAAAAACAACTAATAAGCCAGATTTCATTCTGCGATCTGACTTGTCCAATAATAATATCACAACAACGATAACTAAGGATCTTGAATGAGTCAGATCTAAAGCCAGGTCCCAACAGTTTCTATATCGTTGTAATATTAAATAAATGCAATAAACTATACATTGTTTTCTCGAAGAAACTCTTCTAGTTAGCCCAAAAGTTGGCTATCCTCACCTGGGCAGCACGGTGGCTCAGTGGTTAGCACTGCTGCCTCACAGCACCAAGGGCCCAGGTTCAATTTCAGCCTTGGGCAACTCTCTGTGTCTGTGTGGGTTTCTGGTGGGTGCTCCGGTTTACTCCTACAGTCCAAAGACGTGCAGTGAAGGTGGATTGGCCATGCTAAGTTGCTTTGTAGTGTCCATGGATGTGCAGGCTAGTTGGTTGAACCATGGTAAATGCAAGGGTTGGGTGGGATTCCATTTGGAGGGACATGCTGATTTGATGGGCTTAATGGCCTCTTTCCGCACTATAGAGATTTGTCTCCTATGATATTAGACCATGGAAAGCAAGGTATTCCTAGAAGGATTGGTAGCAGCATATACAATGTGGTGTCTAGTCCCATCTCACATCATTATTCAACAATTCATCAAGTTCTAAATGTCTCCCTTTGTGCTTGGTGCTGTGTAACATGTAGAACTGGAATGATAGTCACAACTTTTCGGATCCATCTTGTTGGATTCTGTGAATTCATCTGTTGATTTAATACTAATGTGTTATTTTAATTCACTTGACAATTCTTTTCCAATTCTTCTTCATTGAAAACTAATGAATCTTTATTTTTAGTACAAGGAAAAGCATTTTTAAATAATGAGTTAATTATAATAAAAATAATAAATTCTATCAAAGAATTGACCACACTATTTGCTAAACTTCACCAATTCCATTTCATCCACCCCTCCCTCTTTTGCCATCACTATCAATTCCATCCTATCCCTTACAAAACCAATCTCTCTCGCCAGATAACTTGGTCAATGGACTCCCTTTACTTTCCATTATCTTTGTTCACACAGATTACTAGACTCCACTGACATCACTAGTCATTTATAACTGCACGTATGCTCCAGTCCTCTTTGTACCTCACATAGGTGTGTGTAGCCATTGGTTAGACCCTACTTGGAGGACCCTCACCACACCAAAAGAAGGATATATTGAACTTGGAGGACTACATCACAGGTTTACAAGAATGATACCTGAACCCCAAGAGGAGACAGTATACAAATAAAGCTCTAAAATTTATAAAGTTATGTGGTGATCTGATTGAAGTCTTCAAGATATTAACAGGAAAAGACAGGGTAGATAAAAGGAAACTATTTCCACTGAATGGTGATTCTCAAACTAAGGGCATAGTCAAAACCCAGGGCCCGATCATTCAGAAGAGAAGTTATGAACTATTTCTTCATACACAGGGTGCATTTGGAAATTTAGAACTCTCTTCCAAAAATGATAGTTGATGCTAGATTAGTTGTTAATTTTAAATCTGAGAATGTTAGATTTTTATTAAGCAAAGATATTAAAGGATATGGGCTAAAGGATATGGTGTTAGGATACAGATTTCATGGAATTGCAGAACAGGCTCAAGGATTGAAATAGGTAAAAACAATGACTGCAGATGCTGGAAACCAGATTCTGGATTAGTGGTGCTGGAAGAGCACAGCAGTACTGCTCCTCGGATGCTGCCTGAACTCCTGTGCTCTTCCAGCACCACTAATCCAGAATCATGGATTGAAATGTCTACTCCTGTTCCTATGGTCCCATATTCCAATATGCCTCATGAGCAAAGCAGAACCTACCAAAGATATGCACTGACAGATGCAACCCTTGAACTCGTCAATCAAAACTATCTGAACTGACAAAAACTGAGCAGACGTAGTAACTGGACTCATCACCCAAAGAAACTAACACTCCAGACGGGGAAAAGATTCAGCAACAGAACTGAACTTTGATTGAATAACTCCAAGAAAGCTTGCTTCCATCAGACTTGAGGGAATTCAGTCAAGGAGCCCTAAGGGAAAAATGCTTCTGAGATCCCACCAGTGCTTTCAATAAGTTAGCTCAAGAGTTTCTGTATTTTCCCACAATTTGGCAGAGTACTACTTACTATATGTAGCACCTTCATAATATATGTCTCTGGATCTTACTGAAATATAATACACTTTGAACAGCCCTTCCTGACAATGAGCTGAGTGTGTTGAAGAGCTCGTACTCAACAATAGTTCACATATCCTTTAATTGTAGATATCAGAAAAGTTGATTTATTCTTCATGTTTGCAGGAAAATCATTACAGGCACAAATAATATATCATTTAACAAATGCTACATGCAGAGAATTGAACTACAGTATTGAAAATAACGCACATAGGAATTTCATACACCTTTAGGAACGTTGCTGCGAACTGCAAACTTATTAATTATTAGTATATTGTTTTAAGTGCATAAATTCAACAACCTGAGATCAAATATTTTATTTGCCAATGTAAACATTACAAGTACAAGCATTAAGATATTTCCAGGTATGTGATTATGTCTCAGTGCAGGAATCCCATCTGATAATACGTGAGTGGTGCATGTCAGCATTAGTGCTGGGTTAAGAGGGAAGAAATACCTTTTCATTGGTTTGCTAACTATCTTTTCTAAAGTTGAAATGAAAGACTAGATACAGAGCACGGCCTGGTGTTAACATAAGACATATTTAAAATGAATAAAAATGTACTTGGCCGTGTCACAAACAGAAGTAAAACAAAACCATGCTTTCTCCAATAATAATGATGTTAACAATCCTAGCCGACAATGGGGGTGGGGGCAAAGAAATACATATGTTGTTTTAACAACAATTCTTTGCATTTATATGGCACCTAAATGAAGCAAAACATCTCAAAGCAATTCATAAGAATGCTAACAAACTAAGTTTGTCATTGAACCACAAACTGAACCATAGCAAATGACAAAAAGACCTGACCGGAGAGGTAGACCCATACAAAAGAGAAACAAGGTGGAAGAGGCATA
The DNA here is from genome assembly GCF_004010195.1 of Chiloscyllium plagiosum. Lineage (NCBI taxonomy): Eukaryota > Metazoa > Chordata > Chondrichthyes > Orectolobiformes > Hemiscylliidae > Chiloscyllium > Chiloscyllium plagiosum. Next base: position 80,558,878 of record NC_057715.1, on the reverse strand, counting down.
GCTCAGTGCAGGATTGGAGGACCTAAGGTCTTGGGAAGGTGATGTTACAATCACCAGTGACGGAGCAAGTACAACTGCAGGAGCTCTATTGGGCTGAATTGGAGAAGTGCAGGTATATCGGAAGATTGCAGAGTCATGGACTGGTAAAAGAGATAAAGTCATTGAAGGTTTTGTACATGAGGATTAGGATTTTAAAATTGGAGGTGTTATTTAATTGGAGCTAATGTTGATTGGGAGTGACACACGCAAATGTAGTGGAGAGAAATGGATGAACAGGGTTTGGTGAAAGGGCTTGAGCAGGGGAGTTTTGGATGACTTTAAGTATAAGGAGGGTTTAGGTTAGGCTTAAAATAGGGTAGGAAGGGTAGAATACAGGTGACTGGCCAGTTGAACTTTGGAAAAGTCCAGTCTGAAGGTATTCCTTATAGATAAGTGTTTCAGAAATATTGGAACTGAGTAGGGACAGAGTTGGTGATGATACAGAGGTGGAAGCAGATGATCTTAGTTGTGGTGCAGATAGACGATCAAGAGTATTGACTACTCTGAATGAATTGCTCTGCTTTTTACTGTGCATTATTATCGGAAAGTGTTTATGAAAATTTGCTTTACTTTGTACTTCACGTGGAATCCTAAATAATGGAGGCTTGGTCCTCCTGAAACTTTAGGGATATCTCTGTAACATTTCATTTAAAACTAGGGAAGGTTTGCAATGTAATTGCAAGTCCAATACATCCTGCTTTGAAACTATGCTGTTGGTCATGAAAAGTACTGAGCAGAAGAAATCTTCATGAACATCTTTGCATTGCACCCAGCAACCCGAACAATTTTGTGCATATTGTTGCATCCATACGGATTGAATGTGAGCTTTTGCATCAAACATGATTTCTTGAACTGGCATCCCAAACCCTTACTTTACATACTTCTGAAATATCCTATTTCAGTATAGATAATTGTGCCTAACCTAATTTGTGATTTTGCTAAAATGAAGTGGCTCATTTTCACAACATTGAAAGAATAATACTGCAAGTATGACGTAACAAATACAGGAAACACACAGCAGGCCAATCAGAATCTAGAAAGGGAGTCACTTGCAAACATTGCACACTAAAAAAAAAGCTGAGGTGAGCAAAGTTTTATTTTCCATCTTTGAACAGGAGGCAGACAAGATTCCCCACTGCCTCGGGCTTTCGCAGTCAGGGACCAAGTCACATTTTCAATATCTCCAGTATTTTAATTTTTCTTTGTTCCTTTAGTTTGCATCATACATATTTAATTTTGATAAGATCATGTCAATCCTCACGTACAGCTCCTAATTTATTCAATTTCAGTGCAGATCGGATATCTCTTCAGGGATGTATACATTTATGTCTATCTTTTCCTGAGTCCAAAATGAGAAGAAATATTGTAAGCATATAACAGGTATTTACGTTTTGATTTCTCCCTTACTCTTGCAAGTCAGGATTTCTCGGGCACCTTCATATATCTATTTAAGTGGCCAATGTACATCTGACTGTGAGTACTAACAATTTATTAACCACAGAGATTTTCACTGCCTAACCTTGCTTGGTCCTTACCTGCTCTGTGCTTACCTAACAGCCAGGCACAGCGTTCAGCAGATGAAACAGGGCTAAAGTTCTCCTTCTGTACTTCCCAAGGAATCAAGGTTATCATTGCACAGCTTTATCTGTGGTCTTTTGAAACCAGCTTTTTTGTGTAGTGATTGGAACAAGGTTGGCGAGGAGAATCCCATTGAGTATGGGATCCCTGATTGGCCCAGGTTAACAATCCAATTGGGGAGCCCTGGCTGACAGGAGTCTTAGATTCTCCTCATTCTAGGGATTGGTACTGAGCTAGTTGGATAGTGGGATACCAGCCTCTGTGTAGTTAGTTCAGTGGCAAGCATGCTCCTGAAGAAAATTCACTTGCTGCAATCTTTTTTTCAGTTGGAGTAAACATTTCTGGCATCATGCATTTATTTGGGAAGCTTGTTTGGTCCTGCCCCACTATGTGGAAAGAGTGCATTAATTCTTCTGGGCAGATGACATCAGGGCAGAGGAAAAGCAATGAGTAATTCTTCTTACTGCTTGCTGACCTGCAGCTTTTTTGGGTATTAGAAGCCTAACCTTCCCTGAGGCACCAGATACTAACACCTTTCAAGAATTGACAGATTTAGTTAAGGAATAGTGTGACCCCAAGTCTCCTGTAATTCTGAAATGTTGTCAGTTTTATTCACCAGTCCAAGAACCAGGAGAAACTTTATCAGAATTTTTGATGAGGTTAAAATGACTGACAGAGGCATCTGATTTTGGGTTAACCCTGAATAAAATGCTGAGACACCATTTGGTATGAGGGATTAATGATGTAACCAGGCAAAAGTGCCTACTAGCTGAAGCCTAATTGAACTTCAAACAGATACTACAACTGTGCAATGGAAAGAGTAGTCCAAACTTTGAAGGCAGGCTTAAAGAAACAGTCTACAGTTTCACTTGATACCAAACTGTCATGGTTCCTGTTTGATTATAGGACCACCCCTCATGAAACAACAACAACAGCTCCAGCAGAGTTTCTGATGGGGAGGAAACTCTGTACCAGGTTAAAAGTGATATTCCTGGACCTGGGTGGGAGGATGAAACAGCGTGTCAGGTACGCCAATGCCTACCACATGCCTCGTCTGAGAGAGAGAGAGAGACAGTTTATTATTTCAGGGGATGACATTTACTGCCGGAACCATGGAAATGGCAGTGTATAGGTAAAAGGCAAGGCTGATGTGAGGTCAGGTCCCAAGACATACAAGTTCATGTAGGAGAGGCAGTCCTGAACAAACTTGTGGATCATATGAAAGTTGCTACCACACAAACGCGACAGGAGCAAAACATGCCTGGCCCTTAAGAACAGCCAGAAGGCCTGTCAGAAACTGTCGGTTCTTCCCCCTCCACCTAGTGTTGAAGAAACCTCAGATACCATGAAGGATGCAGCAGTAATACCATTTTCGCCGGAAGAAGAGGAGGAAATGCTTCTGAGACACTCCAGGTACAAAAGATAGGCTACAGTCCAGTGCATGATGTCTGGGTCCAAGTCAGAGTCAGAGAAACCCGACCTCGGGCAAAAACGTCCCAGAAGAAGCTACGAGAAAAAGAACAGGTCTACATCCCTGGACGTGGCGGGGGAGGGATGTAGTGATTGAAACGAGGTTGGCCAGGTGGATCTTGTTGATTGTGAGATGCCTGATTGGCCCAGGTTAACTGCCCCAATCAGGGAGTCCTAGCTGACAGATATAAACAGGAGACTCAGAGAATCTCATTATTCTAGGGACTGGCTCAGAGCTAACTATTCAGAGACTACGTACTGTGCTTGTGTAAACAAAAAGTGACTTGGTATTGGCCTCTGTGCAGTTATTTCACTTTGATAGATGTCTTTTAGACTTGTGTACTCCTTGTCTAATGAAAGTATTCAGCAATGATAATCGTAACTGTTCAATTTCTTTCCCTATTTAGGTAAACTGCAAACAACTGCACTCCAAACTGTGCTTCAAGACACAATAGCACCCGCCCTCAAGTCATGCTCTGAGAGAGGGAAGTATGCCAGTGAACTTAATGCAATCAACTTGGCCAATGTGTCTGTAAGGCTTGAGGCACTGCTAAAATGTTTAAAAGTGAAGTGAAGATTATTAATGTTGGGTATGAGTCCTGATTGACAGACACTGTAGGCAGGTGACTGTTAGGGGTGTGGTATTGTATAGCGTGGTGGCTGAGGATAATGGTTCACTTGGTCGGATACCAGCATTTGAAAACACGCTGGCAAAGTTACTGAGCTTTTTGTGGCACTATATCCAGGTCTGGTCTTGACACCCAGCATTGCTCATCTCAGCTAACTTTGAAGAATTTGCCTGAAAGGTTTCCTGGTTCTCTGTGCATAGATATTTCTTCTCCCCTGCAACTTCTTGACCAAGATCTCTGGTACAGTATGGGAAATCTTAAAGTCCCCACTCTACCATTTGGTGTTAATGTTAGGGATTTCACATGCCCAAATCATTGTAGAATTACTTCCAGCACCCAATCCAACCATAGAACATTTGTCTTTAAAAGATGCAGTAATCCAAATTATTGTTAACTGGCATTGGACGCACAATTATAAGCATTACATTAGTGTGGCTAGTGCTGTCTGTATGCAACAATGTAACTTTGTATAATTGATTGGTACTGGGTAAAGGAAGCTTTACATCCACGCTGCAATTGAGAGATCTATTCTCCACCTCCCAAATTGCCACTGTAACTCTTTCCATGGCATCAGTTAAAAACTTATTTGGCATTTCTTGGGTCTCTTTTTGTAACACATCTAAATGTTAAAATTATTGTTAACATGGCACTAGAATTTTTATTTGTTGATTTTCTCATTCATGTTTTCATGTTGCCCATCACTTTCAGTGGAATGACTTACACTTCTCTAGTTTTAACATATTCTCTTCTTATGTCCTTTTAAAAGGTTCAAATGCAATCATTAGTGCCATGAAAAGCCTGTGAACAGAAACAATGCCCTGGTTTTGGTATCACTTCAAAACTTCTGTCTGCTGTTCAAAATCATTAGCAATATTTGTGTTTTCTGCAAAATTCTTGCAATGTGTCCTAATTGTAATATAAAAAGAAATGTTTATTAGCTCATCTTTTCTAACAACTGGTCCACTGTTGTCATGAAATTCTGTCCAACAAAAAATTCCTGATGTTAAAAGATGGTACAAAAATACAAGTATATTCTTATCATCAAGAAGAACAAAACAAATCCTCTGATATTTAGATTAGCTGAAGCACAAGTAAAAAGTCCAGTTTCCATTTTGTGAGGTAATTTTTGATAACTTCTCAGAGCTTCTCAGTTAATGTAATAGCACAGCAGCACAGTAACTGCTGTAAATTAGAAAAATACAACAATTTCTGATTGTAAGATCTCACACATAGCAAGTAGATAAAGGATGCTGTTAAGGGAGCTAATGAGGCCGGGAGAACATTGGTAATCTTCAAATAGTTTTGTGGGACCTTTTATCCCTTGTTAGAGCAGACAGGATCTAGGTTTTGTCACTTAACTGAAAGATGACAGCTCTCACAATGTACCTTATTGTTCTTCAGTGAATTAAATGCCTCAGTGGCTTAAATTACAGGATTTCCCATCCTGCTTAGGCAGGGAATGCACACACACCAATCAGGGATGTCCCACAGCCATCTCACTTTCCTAGAAACGTAGGTGGCTGGAGACAAAACTTTCAGTCCTTCACTCCGCCCAAAATCCCTTTTCACCAAACTGCCAGCCAATCAGATTTGCCAATAGCGTTCTGAGATAGAATTTCCACCAGAGCAACAACAGTGCCACTGAGAGCAGTGGCCACCGCTGGGACTACAAGTACTCGCCAGAGTCTGAGCCAGGATGCACATAAGTGCCAGGGGAAGGGGTCACAGTGGGATTTGGGTGGGAGAATGAGACAGATGGGAGGGCTCATGATTTGAAGGGCAGGTGGGAGAAAGAAGCTGACCTCTCAAACCCATTGACTGATCTTACAAAGAGCCAGAAATCCAGGAGCACCCAGCTCCTCCCCTAAAAACGTGAATGTGTCTAGAGCAGGCTGCCACCAGGGACCATTAAGTTTCTGTTCCATGTATCTGGCATAAATCTTCACTTCACAAACTTCTAGTAAGGGTACTAAGGAATGACAGCTAATACGTCAGGGCAATGTTTAGTATTAATTTGTACTTTATACAATAAATGGTAATTGTGATAATTAAGTACTATTACTTATGGATTGTAAAAGTTGATAGAACTGGTTTCATCAAATTTGAGGTTGAAAATCTCTACCACAATTGAACAATGGATATGATGGTTTTCATTGATAACCATGTATTCTGTTCTTACAATTGCTGACGTCACCATGCTTTCCAATGCATAGAAAGCCCCATAAAATTATATTAAACATTAAGCTATGAAGTGATCAGTAAACACAAATTTGATTATTGCAAATACAAAATAAATATTTCAGCAACTTACATGTTGCCTTGCCTTGTCATTTTCTATTTCTTTTGCTTTCCTTTTTTCCTAGTGGAACAATAGAGATGCAATTCTGTTGTTTAACACTGTTCATCTGTGCATAGTCAGAAATGTACAATAGAAACAGAAATGTTAACAAAATTACTCTGGAACTAAAAACATATTAATTTTGGAGTTTTCCTTGAATCCGGCTGTGATTTGGCTAAAAATACGCAGGAGAAATCATTATGTGGGTATGAATAGGATAACACGATAGAAATAGTGTGGAGAGAGAGAAAGCAGGTTGGAATAAGTATGCTGGAGATCTTTAAACTAAATCTAAAACAATCTTCTACATGTTATACTCTCAGGGTTTTAAACAATAATAAGCAAATATATAAAGATAATCTCAGTAACACAGAAGAGGAGCAGCTCATCAGGTGAGTAGCTGTTGGTTTTATTTATTTAAGCAGTAAGTTTATTAGATCATAAATACAGAATGGCAAAGTAGCTCAGGTCCACTGGCAGAATTTCATACATTCCCTCAATGTGCATGGCAAGGGGACTTTTAATTGGATGGGAGAGTTCTGCCACCTTTCTGTCTCTGCCCTGATGCCCACAGACCTTCCTGCCTGGCTACCAATTGAGACCCAGAAGGACTTCATCCCACTAGTGTTGGTATGAACTCAGTAACGGGCTGGTAATTCTCTGTACCAGAAACCCACCAAGTAAAATCTATTGGAGTCACTTGCAGATCTCAGGAGAAAGGGTTTTTTCCCTCATTTCAAAACACTCGGTACCTGGTGGAGGGAGCTGGTAGCAGGAAAGAGGAGGGCCAAGGCACAATGCAGAATAAAAATAATTACTTGGGAATTAAATGAGATGAGAAGAGACCTGTCCCAGATAAAGTGGAATCAAAGGTTAGCAGGCAAAACTGCAATGAACTATTGACTGCGTTTAAAGAAATGATAATTCGAGTATAGTCACGTTACATTTGTTTGAGCGTCAAAGATCATGGTAACAAATCCAGAATACCCTGAATAAAGAAATAAATAGAAAGTTAAGATGAAACAGGCCAAAAAAGTGGCTGTTGAGTGATTAAAACAACTGAGAATTAGGCTCAATATTGAAAAGTACAGACAGGAATTCATAAAACAAATAAGAGGAGTGAAGATGGTGCATCACAAGATATTGAGAAGTAATACAAAAATATGTAACATAATTTATTTTATAAGCATCCATAAATACTAACAGAAGGACGAGGGTCGATTAGAGATCTGAAAGGAGATTTATATTTGAGGCAGGAGGCATTGCTGAGATAGTAAATGATTACTTTACATCGAACTTTATCAAAAAGATACTGCCCAAATCATATTGGAAGAGGACGTAACAAAATAAAAACTTTGCACAGACACTGGCTGGGTTAGAAATGAATAAAGGGGAAGGTCAAACATAGAACTGGAACAGAGTCAAGATTAGAGTATTGCAGGAAAAGCACAGCAGGGCAGGCAGCATCCGAGTAACAGGAAAATCAACGTTTCGGGCAAAAGTCCTTCCTGAAGGGCTTTTGCCCCAAATGTCCATTTTCCTGTTCCTCAGATGCTGCCTGACCTGCTGTGCTTTTCCAGCACCACTCTAATCTTGATTCTAATCTCCAGCATCTGCAGTCCTCACTTTCACATAGAACTGGAACAGGCCCTTCAGCCCACAATGTAACTGTTAGGCTGGCTTGAATTCAAGTTGATAAGTTGCAAAGTCCAGATGAAATGCATCCAAGGATACTGAGGGAGGGAAAGAAGGAAATTGTGTGGCCAATTGCCATAATTTTATAATTCTCATAAGACGCAGGGGAGGTGCCAGAGGATGGGCTCATTATAAATGATATTCCCTTGTTCAAAAAAGTCCAACAACTAAGACCAGTCAGTTCAGCCTTGGTGTAAGGTAGCTTTTAATAATTACATTATGAGATAGAATTGACAGTGACTTGCTTAAATGTGGGTTAATTAGGAAAAGTCAGAACAGATATAGAATCCCAGAGGTGTGGAAACAGGCCCTTCGGTCCAACAAGTCCACACTGACCCTTCAGGGGGTATCCCACCCAGACCCAATCCCCCATCCTACTACTCTACATTTACCCTTTACTAATACATCTAATGTACACACCCCTGAACACTATGGGCAATTCACCTAACCTGCACATGTGGGAGGAAACCCACACAGACACAGGGAGAATGTGTGCAAACTCCACACAGACATTTGTCCGAGGCTGGAATCGAACCTAGGTCGCTGGCACTGTGAGGCAGCAGTGCTAACCACTGAGCCACCGCGCCACCCACAATGTTAAGGGAAAATTGTGTTTTATTAATTAGCTTCAATTTTTTGATGAGGTTATAGAGAAGGTAATTGAAGGTTTGATGTAATATTATTATCATGTGCTATGATCATAAAAAGGCATTTGGTAAAGTGGCAAGCAGCAGACTTGTGAGCAAAGTTAAACCTAAGGAATTAAAGTGATAGTAGCAACATGGATCCAAAATCACTGAAGTTACAGAAAGGATGGGGAGCCTGAAGATACAGATTTAAGGTAATTCGCAAAAGAAGCAACAGCCACATGCAGTTTTTTTTTTAAACACACATGTCGTCAGTATTTGGAATGCATTGCTCGAGACTATGGTGGAGGCCAATTCAATAGTATCTTTGAAAATAATTGTGTTATTAATGGAAGAAGAAACTTTTGCAGGGCTACAGAACAGCAGAGGAAAGTTATTAGGTGACATGTTCTTGCAGAGACAAGATGGGCTGAATTGATTCCTTAAGTGTTACAATCTGATTTAATAATTCCATATTTTTATATTTGATAACAAGCACAGTGACCATATGGTACTTTAGAGATTTAGAGCTTTTCTGATGTGTTGCCTTAGTGTGTGTGTTCTTTTAGCATAAACATGCACAATTCCCTACAGTTCACCACACAAATTCAATGCTGTAAGATATAGACAACTTTCACTTATAACTCAAAGGATTTTAGATTGCTACTTTGCCAAAGAATTACCTCAATCATTGCCAGGCGTATCTGCCGAGAAACATTTGGCATCAAAGTTGACAGCAGAAATTTCACTACAAACACAAGATGCTGAAAGATACAAAATATATTCTCTTACTAATTTGACTACACAATATTTCTTGAAATAGCACTACAGTAGATGGGGTATTTATTACATCAGTCGACATATATTTCCAGTATGTAGATCACCAAAAACTATTTAATTATTATACCAATACAAATAGCACTTACATTTAAAATATGACATATTTAAGATCAAACTTACTGCAGATGGAACCAAATGCATGTAACCCAGTTTAAATTGGAGGATGTTACAGCAGATCATTTAACAGCTGATGAAATTTAAAATCAATTTATTAATAAATCTCCAATAAAACGCTAAACCATGACTTTTGTCCCTGGTTTGTGGCAGATAATGGGAGAAAGCCTAACTCTACGAAGCCAACGGTTAAGAAAAGCTGGCCACTCTTCGTATTTTCAGCCTGGCTGGGTAGATGGACCAGGTGTCCAAGGAAGGGGCTTCCTTAGATAGATGTTAAAAACAGTTACAGTGAGTGTGGGATCCTTGGAGGATGTGACGGGGGATTTGATTACAGAACAGCAAAATAGCAAATGATTCAAGTCAATACTTTGCAATGGTAGAGGACATAATAAACATTCCGAGCATATCAGATAGGCAAGATGCTAATAGGAGGAAAGGTCTTGAAATAGCACTACAGTAGATGGTATTTATTACATCAGTCAAAATATATTTCCAGTATGTAGATTATGAAGTGTGGTAACAGCACTACTACTGACCAAGCTGTTTGCATCTGAAGAGCATAGCTGCAAGACTGAACCGCCAGCAGATGGTGTTCACTAGTAAGCAGTCCACATTCACATCTAGCAAGATCTGAATACCATTCCTTCTTTGACTGATGAGTGGCTGGCAACATTCATACCATGCAAGTGTCAGGCAATGAATATCTCCAAGAAGAAAGAATCTAAATGTTGTTCTTTGATGGTCAGTGCTTTTATATTACTGAATCCTCTGATAACAATATCCTTGGAGTTACCACTGTACAGAAACTGAATTGAACCAGTCACAAAAATAGTGTATCTGCAGGAACAGGCCTGAGGCTGGAAATTCTGCAACGAGTTACTCATCTACTGATGTCCCAAAATCTTTCCACCAACCACAGGACACGAGTCAGTATTGTGAACATTCTCCACTTGTCTAGATGTGTGCAGCTCCAACAACACATCAGGTAGCTCAGCAAGCTCATTGGTACCTCATCTATCCCTCCATTCACACTCACTGCACAATGGCAGCTGTGAGTGCATTCTTGAGATGAATTGCAGCAATTCACTAAACTTCCTTCGTTAATAACTTTCAAAATCTATGATCTCTACCAGCTGGAAATAATAATTACATGGGAACATAGCAACCTGAATGGTCCTCTCCAAGGCACATTCTTACCTGATTTGTACTATATCACTGTTCTTTCACTATCATTTGGTCAAAATGGTGTAACATCTATTCTAATGGAACTGTGTAGTGTAGTTAGGCCACAAGGAGTACAGATGTTCAAGAGGGCAATTAGGGATCATCAACAAATGTTGGCCTTGTCAGCAATACTCTCATCCTACAGACCAATAAACACATGCAAATCAAATTAGCAACAGAAGGAAACTTAGAATCCCTACAGTGTGGAAACAGGCCATTCGGCCCAACAAGTCCACACTGACTTTCTGAAGAGTAACCCACCAAACTCATTCCCCCTATTCTATTACTCTACATTAACCCCTGACTAGGGACACTACGGGCAAGTTAGCATGGCCAATTCACCTGACCTGCACATCTTTGGACTGTGGGAGGAAACTGGAGCACCCGGAGGAAACCCACGCTGACACAAAGAGAATTTGCAAACTCCACACAGACAGTCACCCGAGGCTGGAATCAAACCCGGGTCCCTAGCGCTGTGAGGCAGCAGTGCTAATCACTGAACTGTGCCAAAACTTCCAGCTTATCAGTGGAGTTCAAGTCTAAGAGTGAAAGGCCAGCATTTCACCTCAGTGCACTCTCTGGCTTCTTGTGCCACTATTTTATTTGTCATTGCCATTATTATTTTTAAAAAGGCCAAAATAATCAAAAAGGTACAAACCTTGTTCTCTCTAACACAGATCCGTAAGGAGATTAATCATGTACGTTGATATCGTACCTTTTAAATTACAGCTCCATTAAAATTTTGCTCATATTTCTTTTTCCAAAAATGCTGTAGCAGACCTTAATCCAGCAGATTATTTAATTTAGCATCTATTCAAAGATTGCCGTACCTCAAACCCAATCAGGATGATGAGTTTTTGATAAAAGGGCTTCTCCCTCCCGAATTCTGAAGTGAATGCAATGATGCAGCCATTGGTCACCACGGCAACGTTATTTATAAGATCCAATACTGTAAACCAGTGACCTGTCAACATACACTTCACGTTAGTCATGACCCATATCACAAACCAGAGTAAATACATGGTGCACCAGCATTTCACTGGGATATACTTTCCTGTTAAGTCTTAAATAAATTAACTACACAGAATTGAGCTAAAAATTGAAAATTTATTTAAGAACAGGATAATTAATAGTCATCCATATTATAGCTAACTAAAGCTAAAAACAAAAAAGAGAAAGTGTTAAGGCAAAGAAAGGATTTTTAGTGATCTTATCATTGGAAGAAAATATTGCAAACATAAGCATAATACTTCAAACATGCCAGCCTGGAGGAGAATGAAGTTAAAAATCACAACACCAGGTTATAGTCCAACAGGTTTAATTGGAAGCACACTGGCTTTCGGAGCGACGCTCCTTCATCAGGTGATAGTGGAGGGCTCGATCGTAACACAGAATTTATAGCAAAAATTTGCTGCGTGATGTAACTGAAATTATACATTGAAAAATTGATTGTCTGTTAAGCCTTTCATCTGTTAGAATACAGATGAACCGTGTCCAGGACATTCAGCCTCGGACCTTCGGGTGACCATCCTCCAAGGTAGACTTTGGGACAGGCAGCAGAGGAAAGTGGCTGAGCAGAGGCTGATAGCTAAGTTCGGTACCCATAGGGAGGGCCTCAACCGGGACCTTGGGTTCATGTCACATTACAGGTGATCACCATTGCACTACACACACACACTCAGATATTCCTACACACACACACACACACTCTCTCACATACACACGGACACAGGTACACACAGACACACACCCCCACATGCACCCCTTCACAGACTTAAGACGCTCTGCACTCAATACACACACACACACACTCACACACTTTCTCAGACTCACAACCCCCACCCCAGACAGACACACACAGACACACACACACAGACTGACAAAGACCCACATGCACACATATACTTTGTGGGGTGAATTTGTACTTGCAGAGTTACATTGCACTTTGCTCAAAAACTGCATGCATTCATGTAGAACTCTGAGCTCAAAAACTGCATGAATTTATGTAAAACTCTGTTATCTCACTGTTTAGATTAGAATCAATCTAAACATCATGGCATAGACAGAGAACACAGGGGGCTAACACCTTCAACATATTGTCTAGCTATCACCATTGTTAACAGCTAACCCGAGAATGCAACTTTAAAAAAAAGGTTTTGTGATTTACACATGAAAGAAGTGAAACTATCACTTTATTCTAATAGATGAAAGGCTTAATAGACAATCAATTTTTCAATGTATAATTTCAGTTACATCACACAGCAAATCTTTGCTATAAATTCTGTGTTACGATCGAGCCCTCCACTATCACCTGATGAAGGAGCATCGCTCCGAAAGCTAGTGTGCTTCCAATTAAATCTGTTGGACTATAACCTGGTGTTGTGTGATTTTTAACTTTGTACACCCCAGTCCAACACTGGCATCTCCAAATCATGGAGGAGAATGAGCAGCCTGGGAATATAGACCTGTATTAATTAAAACAGTTTGTGAGTCAACATCAACATTTCACGATATATTTCAGTATGTGCTGGACAAAAATACAAAACTGAGCAGCAGGCCACCAGAAAAAGCATGGCCACTCAAGGTAAACTAAGAACACAGATAAATAGAGTTACAATGAAGTGACTAATTGGATAAATAAAGGAGAATGACAAATGAACTCTGTGTTGTCAGTTGGTTTCTATTTGAATTAGTACCAATGATTTTACACACAATAATCCAACAGAGGAACTACCATTATTCACTGATACGAAGGGCTGAATCTTGCATCCTTTTGACCAAGTGTAAGATACAATGGGACATTTGGAGGGATCGTGCCATGACGCCTAGCAAGATTTCTCATCGGATCTTACCAAACCCAACTCATTAAAAATCTACGCAGTCCCTATGGCATCCAAAACATCTGACTGTGGCACCTTCTTACCACATGCCATTCCTCGAACAAATTGCCACTCAGCAAACGTCTGGCCAAAGTCTGGCATCCCTGGTTCCTGCATCATTTTTAAAAGGCTCCGGTACACTTGGATGCGGACAGGCATTCCGAAGCTGCCCAGCTTGGTCAGGAATGTTTCCTGAAGTATCTGAGATAAGGGAGATGGCATCACGATACTCTGACAGGGACCTGCAGGTCATGGTTGAGGGGCTGGTACAAAGGAGACGACTCCTCTTCCCAGAGGACTGGTAGAGGAGGCCACACCACCGGACCCTGGCAGTCTTGTCCATCATAATGGTCCAGAGGAACGGTCTCATGGTGAGCACTCCAGGTTTTATGCCAGCAGATAGGGCAGTGCCGGGAGACACATGGCTAGTTGGGGAACTATACAGAGGTCCCTCAGAAGTATCCACCCAGGACACTCTCCACCTCCACCTTGCCCCTACCCCACTCCATCCCTTGGATGCTTATGCTGAGGAGTGCCGTTCTGACAAGAAAACCATCAAACGTTTTGGCCCATTCAGAGACACAAACAGCCCTGGTGTTGCTCGACCTGGCTCCACTACTGAGCATGCTCCTTCCACCCTAGCTGCATAACCAGGGAGTGCACTCACACAGGGAGAGGGAGAGGAAGAGGAAAGCTTATTGAGGGCACTTCTGTAGCACATGTAACAATGCACTGTACATTATTTGGCACATTCCTATAAATTGCACTGTATTTACCTTATATTTGGTTGTTTTCTTTAAGTACAACCCTGAAGGCAACTGTTTTAACAAGAAACAGAATTCAAGGCCACATATACAATGTACCATAAATTGATGTTTGTGAGGAGAACCTGCCAAGGCATCAATAAATTGGAGGAACAAGGCATATACATGTCATTGGGGCCTGCTGACACCATTTCCTCCCATCTTACAACGTCACTGTTCTTTTCCTGATATGTTTTCAAAGGTGTTGGTGTGAATGAAGTGGTCATTGATGTCTGTGGCCAGGAGGATTTTAATTAACAGGGAGCCAATACATTAGGCTGGCCAGGGATTTTGGATCCTGTAGGTCTATGTCCTGTACAGTGCATGGGTCTATATGCAATGCTCTTTCCTTTTAAACATCCTCACACTGGTGGATCTTCCACACTTTTATGTATTCACAGCCACTTTTTTCCATTGCATACTTACAATTTCCAGCACAATGGAAGGCAAAAGTGAGTGATCTTCAATTAGTGATGTCCAGCCTCCACCTTGACACATTGGTGAGGCTCTGAGTATCCTGGTAGCCCAACCTGTGATCCTTATCCAACCTGCCTACATGAGTTTGCACCCATTCAACTTTCCCCCCAGCCCCTGGCAGATGAGACAACCATGCCAGGTAACTGACCCACTCCCTCCACTGCAGAGGCATGAATTTCTGACTAAGAACACCTTGACCGAATGCCAGACTGTAGTCTGTCCTCTGGAATGGTATTATAGACTGCACTTGACTTACTGTGCCAAGACTCCTGACTGATTGGTGCCTCCATGGACTATTCCTCTAAGACTTTGAGGCATTGCTGATTTCTTGCTATACCTGCAGTGTGTTTGCCTCAGAAGCTGCTGGCAGGTTGTACAGATATGAGATTGATGTAGCTCACTGCCACGCAGCAAGATGCCCATCCTCTTGGCTGAGTACTGCTGACTAGCAAGGCAAACTCTCTGGTTATATCTTTTGTGATAATTTGCAGAGGAAAGCAAGCCAAAGCATGAATGCTGTGAGAGTGCGAGTTGGCGCTACTTGAGAAATGCTAAGAGAGCAAGTAAGCAGCCCTGAGATGCAGCTGAGTCCAATCTGTGAGCTGGGTGATTGTGCCTGATTGTGGCATCCCTGCCTACAGCCTTGCAAAGCAAATTATTGGTGTGCCCTATAGCCTGTACTTCCTGAGCAGTGTGCAAGTTTATCAGAAGGATGCCATGATGGTCACAAGGGGTTGGCGAATGCCAGATGCCAAAGCTCATAAATGAGGGGTGTGTCTGATAGATCATGCCCTGAGATGCTGTTCGGTCCTAAGCAACAATGAGTTTTTCAGAGTAAGTGGTTGCCAGAAGATGAAGTTGAGCAAATTACTAGCTGCAGCAATGTTGTAGTGAATGAAGGGTCAAAGGTTAGTGGTTGGGATTTTAAAAATGCAATCATAAATGATGTGTGGGATTTTTTTTTCCAGAGGTGATTTCAGAAGGATTCAGAGAGTTGGGAATATGAAAGGAGAATGTGAATGATGAGTTTTACATGAAAATAATCAGTAATGGCTTTAACTAATTGATGTAATGGGATTAGTAAGACCATGTGAGTTGATAAGGTCAAGGAGGTTGACAGTGAATTGGGAATTGACCTGGAGAGATAGAGATGTTGGGGAGGATATGGGGCAGTGATTTCAAGAGCAAGGGAATATTTAGATAATTGAATTCATCAATGATAATAAGTCACTCACTGCAGAGGTTAAATGTGGAAAGCAATACATCATCTTTAGTGAAAAACACTTCAAAGTGTTTAGGAGGACAGTAAAGAATGATGAAAGGGCAATGAGAGATTTAGAAAAAAGTGAGATACTGCCACCATATTATTCTTGACAAGAGAAGTAGTAGATAATGTTGGGCCCTTCATTAAAGGGGAAGGTTTCAACAAGGTCATGATGTCAATGCAATCATCCACAATTAGTTCATGGACAGCACAAGTGAATGGAAGTTCTGGAGGGAGATATAGAGAGGGATGATGAGAGCTGATCTATTGGCACTGTCCACAGGGTTTGTTGTGGGTCGGGTGAGGTGGACAGCAAGATTAGCCATCAGCAGTCTCACTCAGCAAAGAAGGTTGATGAGGGAGGGAGACGGGACAATTGGAGCTGCTGCTTATAATGGTAGTGAGAGCCTGAAGCCTGTTGAAAGATGCCAAGGGAGGCATGAACAGAAGCTAAAGGCTTATCTAACATGAAGTTAGTGTCAATTCCTTACCAATATCTTGAGCCATGTGAGCGATGGGACGTTTGTACATCAATAACAGTCGTTTAGCATCCACACGTATATCGAAAAGTATGGTTAAGAAGAAAATAAATGGTCCCAGAGGGAATGAGACAGCAAAAAGCTGTAAACCAAGAAGAGTAAAGAATGAAAATAATCATACGCAACTTAAATCATACATGTGGCCCAAAGCAAGTACATTTGAACTTTTTAATTACAACATTATGTACGTTTTATTTCTCAAATTGAATTTACCCTATCTCCTAAATTACTGATTAGTAATAGTTTAAAATATTTTTTAAATAGATCAAAGTTGGTCTGCATTTAGGGGCGATGTTTCTGTTTGTTTCATTCAGGAAGAAACAATGTCTGTGGGTATATCACAAGATCAGTAATAGAACAGTTTTCAATTGTCCTTTTAATCAAAATAGCAAGAAAAACATCATCAAAATTACCTATACTGATCCTGGCTAGCACCTACAGCTTCTGTGAACAGCTATCAGCTTTTCTTAATGCATCTGGTTCTAAATTTCAGGTGTCCATGTGCAGAGCAGAAATATTCCTCAGGGATGTATCTTGTACTCAGCTTCCAAGTAAAAAGCTGAAAATGTAATCTGTTGCCATACCATAAAGTAAAAAGCTCCCAATGTTGACAGAAATTCATGACAGGGCAAGTAATAGAGGACTCAATCTTGGTCTCCTTACTGTGCAATTTGTGATTTAAAAAGAGCTGCATTTTTACCTCTCCTCATCTAATGTAAGTTTTGAAGCCATCTGATTTTCCAGGGGATCGGATTTGGGGTGGGGTTATTATAGTTACCTTCTGGAATTCCCATTTGAAACAGATAGGAACTTAATTACTGACACTACACCAGGTTTATGTGACCTCCTAAGGATTCTAATGTTATTTTCTGACCGTACTTTCTACTAATCTATAAGTTAATTGATGCATTTCCCTTCAAATAAATGTGGCTCCATTTCATAATAATTCACTTGTGGCAAAACACATTGAGATACCTTGAGAAGGGTGCTTTACAAATGCCAGTTCTTTATTCTTTGTGCTGCTGCACAAGTTTGAACTTATCAGTATTGAAAGATGAAGGAAGTATGTGACCCACACTGGTTAGATTCTGAAATTCTTACTGCATCAGGTTCAAATTTCAGTCAGTGTGTAACATGGGGTTTGAATAACCCCACAGCTTAGAAGACAAATGTCTACCAGTCTATAACTTTCAAAGCTGCAACTTTAATGATAGTTGTTGCTTTCTGGTAACTATGAGAGTTCCTGATAACAGTAAGAAATGTAAAGTCTTACCATCTGGAGACCATATTGTATAACTTTTTCAGTATACTCCTCCAGTGTGAAGTTTCCAAGGTCAGGTTTGTTATAGTCTCTGAGAATGTAGCCATTCACTGTACTGCATTCTTTTTGATGGGATTCTTTGTTTGTATTACCACAGACTCCGCATATCAGATGTTTTGCCCACCTAAATAACAATGCACAAAACAATTAGAGTAAATGATAAAATATTAGCCCACAATGTTGTCCAGCACAATTGTCATTAGCTAAGGATGGGTGATAATTTACTTTTAGGTAGTATGACCTTTGAGATATTATCATAGAGGTAATATCAATTTAAAGAACTCTATTCAAGTTTTAGATTTAGATTAGATTAGACTTACAGTGTGGAAACAGGCCCTTCGGCCCAACAAGTCCACACCAACCCGCCGAAGCGCAACCCACCCATTCCCTTATATTTACCCCTTTACCTAACACTACGGGCAATTTAGCATGGCCAATTCACCTGACCTGCAGGTCTTTAGACTGTGGGTGGAAACCAGAGCACCCGGAGGAAACCCATGCAGACACGGGGAGAACGTGCAAACTCCACACAGTCAGTCGCCTGAGTCGGGAATTGAACCCGGGTCTCTGGTGCTGTGAGGCAGCAGTGCTAACCACTGTGCCACCGTGCCGCCCAATTTCTACCTACCAATTTATCTGAGTTATTAATGCATTTCGTTCAAACAGGCAGACAAGCCCGCTCTTCCATGTAGTGGGGAGAACAATTTGATAATGTTTATTAACCATTTACAAATTAATAATTCATAGACATTTTTCTAGCCCTACATTCCACGTATTAGAAATATTTTCCTCTTTTATCATTAACAAGGAACATAGGAGCAGGTGCACGCCACTCAGGTCTGTTTTGCCATTCAAGGAGATCATAGCTGACCTATGGGCTAACTCCAGATCTGTCTTGGGCCCATACTCCTTAATAACTTTGCTTAATAAAAACTTGTCCATCTCAGGTTTAAAATTAACATCTACTGCCATTTTTGGAAGAAATTTCAAAATCTCGACCACCCTCCATGTACAGAAGTGCTTCTTGAATGATCTGGCCCTAACTTTTAGACTATGTCCCTTAGCTCTAGAATCTCTGATCAGTGGAAATCGGTTATCTTTATCTACTCTGCCTTCTCCTCTTAACATCTTGAATACTTTCATCAGGTCACCCTTAACATTTTAAGTTCTTGAGAAAACAGGCCTAATTTGTCTAATCTCTCCTCATCTTTTGACCCCTGCAGCCAAGGTATCATTCTTGTAAATCTACATCATACTCCCTCCAAGGTTAACATATCCTTCCGAAGGTGTGTTGCACAGATTTGCTCAAAATACTCCAGTCAGGGTTTTATATACCTGCAGCATAACTTCTGCATTGTTATTCTCCGATCCTCTGGATATAAAGGCCAGTGTTCCACTAACTTCCTTGATTATTTTCTGCACTTGTTGGTGGCATTTAGAAGATCTGTACACCTGAATCCCAAAATCTCTTTGGACATCCACTGTTTTTAACTTCATACCATCTAAAAAGCACACTGGTCCATCTTTTTTTAGTTTAAGTGGATAGCCTTACACTTGCTGACATTAAAATCTATTTGCCACTGTTTTGCCCACTCACCTAGCCGGTCAGTATCTCTATGCAACTTTATGCTATCATCTACAACTGTCTACAATGCCACGTAACTTTGTGTCATCAGCAAATTTGGAAGCATGACTTTAAATGCCATTAAAAGAAAGTGAGGACTGCAGACACTGGAGATCAGAGTCAAAACATGTGGCACTGGAAAAGCACAGCAGGCCAGGCAGCCTCTAAGGAGCAGGAGAGTCGATGTTCCAGGCATAAGCCCTTCATCACGAATGTAGAGGGGGAAGTCCCATTATTCAAGTTAATAACAAATGATGCAAACACAGATCCTTGGGGAACACAAACAGACACGTACTGCCAATCTGAGTACCTATCCATTATCTCTACTTACTGGCGCACAACGAACTTTTACCATTCAATATCCACTGGTATTAAAAGCAGACATCAGATGGAACCCTGTTCCTTGCACAAACTGAGGACTGCAGATGTTGGAGATCAGAGTTGAGAGCGTAGTGCTGGAAAAGCACAGCAAGTCAGGCAGCATCTAAGGAGTAGAGAATCAATGTTTTGGGCATAAGCTCTTCATCAGGAATGAAGCTTGTGGGCCCGGGGGTCCGGGGGAATGGTGAGAGATAAATGGGAGAGGGGTGGGGCTAGAGTGGAGGTAGCTGAGAATGCAACAGGTAGATAAAGGTGAGGGAGAAGGTGATAGGTCAGAGAAGAGGGTGGAGAGATAAATGGGAAAGGTGATGGACAGGTGAGGAGGCCGGTGCTGAATTGGAGGCTTGGGACTGGGATAATGTTGGGGAAGGGGAAATGAGGAAACTGTTGAAATCCACCTTGATCCCCTGTGGTTGCAGGCTCCCAGGTGGAATACGTGGCGTTTCTCCTCCAGCCGTCTGGTGGTAAGGGTTTGGTGGTGGAGGAGACCCAGGACCTGCATGTCCTTGATGGAGTGGGAGGGGCAGTTAAAGTGTTCAACCATGGGACTGTGGGGTTGGTTGGTGTGGGTGTCCCATAGATGTTCTCTGAAATGATCCGCAAGGAGGCATCCTGTCTCCCTGATGTAGAAGAGACCACATTGGGTGCAACGGATACAGTAAATGACATTGGTGGAGGTACAGATACATTTCTGTCAGATGTGAAAGGATCCTTTGGGGCCTTGGACAGAGGTGAGGGGAATGGTGTGGGCTCCGGTTTTGCACTTCCTGCAATGGCAGGGGAAGGTGTCTGGAGTGGGGTGTGGGCTAGTGGGGAGTGTGGACCTGATGAGGGAGTCCCGGAGGGAATGGTCTTTTCGGAACATTGATATGGGTAGGGCGGGAAATATATCTCTGGTTGGTGGAGTCCTTTTGTAGATGGCAGAAGTGGTGAAGGATGATGTGATGTATATGGAGGTTGGTCAGGTGGAAGGTGAGGACCAGGATTTCTATCCTTGTTGCATTGAGAGGGGTGGGGTTCAAGGGTGGTGGTGCAGGACGTGGAGGAGACATGTTGGAGGGCATCGTCAACCACATGGGAAGGGAAATTGCAATTTTGGAAGACAGACACCTACTACAAGCACACCGACCCCCACAGCTACCTAGACTAAACATCCTCCCACCCTACCTCCTGTAAAAGCGTTATCCCTTATTCCCAGTTCCTCCGCCTCCGCCGCATCTGTTTCCAGGATGACCAGTTCGACCTTAGAAAATCCCAGATGGTCTCCTTCCAAGATTACAATTTCCCTTCCCATGTGGTTGACAATGCCCTCCAGCATGTATCCACCACTTTCCGCACCACCACCCTTGAAACCCACCCCTCCCAATGTAACAAGGATAGAAACCTCCGGCCCTCACCTTCCACCCCACCAACCTCCGCACACATTGCATTACCCCCCGCAACTTCAGCCACCTTCAAAAGGACCCCACCACCAGAGATATATTTCTCGTCCCATCCATATCAGCAATCCGGAAAGACCATTCCCTCCATGACTCCCTCGTTAGGTCCATGTCCCCCACCAGCCCACACCCCACTCCCAGCACCTTCCCTTGCCACCGCAGGAACTGCAAAACCTGTGCCCACACCACTCCCCTCACCTCCATCCAAGGCCCCACAGTCAACAGAAATTTACCTGTACCTCCACCAATGTCATCTACTGTGTCCGTTGCACCCAATGTGGTCTCTTCTACATTGGGGAGACAGGATGTCTCCTTGCAGATCGTTTCAAAGAATATCTCTGGGACACCCACACCAACCAACCCCACTGCCCCATGGCTGAACATTTCAACTCCCCTCCCACTCTATCAAGGACATGCCGGTCCTGGGCCTCCTCCACCGCCAAACCCTTACCACCCGACACCTGGAGGAAGAACGCCTCATATTCCACCTTTGGTCCCTGCAATCATATGGGATCAGTATGGATTTCAACAGTTTCCTCATTTCCCCTCCCCTAACATTATCCCAGTCCCAAGCCTCCAACTCGGCACCGTCCTCCTGACCTGTTCATTACCTTTCCCATCTATCCGCTCCACCCTCCTCTCTGACCTATCATCTTCATCTACCTATTGCATTCTCAGCTACCTTCCCCCAAACCCACACCCCTCCCATTTATCTCTTGCCCCCGGTCCACAAGCCTCATTCCTGATGAAGGGCTTATGCCCGAAATGTCAATTCTCCTGCTCCTCGGCTGCTGCCTGACCTGCTGTGCTTTTGCGGCACCACACTCTCAACACAGTTCCTTGCAGTCTTAACATAATTGTTAGTGATATACTGCTTATTCCAAATTTCCATATCTTATTATTTAGAGGAATAAGAGTTAACAGGACCAGATATAAACACTTGAGCATGCAAAGGATTGATTGCCCAATGTTAGTACATATTATTTAATGATGTGCGTGAATGCATTGGAATAAGTGGGTTTGTGGAATGAGGAACGATTGATCAGCTGTACTTATATCTGCTCAGGTTTTGAAGAGTAAAAATCAACTTGAATGAAACACACAAGGTAACTTGACAGAGTGAATGTGAGAGGATGTTTCCTCTTATAAATGGATCAAAATAACTATTTAAAAATAAGGGGACACCCATTTAAAACAAAAAGAGATGAGGGCAATTTATTTCGCTCAGAGGGTCATGAGACTTTGGAACTCTCTTCTTGAAATGTTAGTTGATGCAGAGTCTTTGAATATTTGTAAAGCAGAGGTGGATAGATTCTCACTAAGCTAGGGGCTGAAAAGTTATCATGGGTAGGTGGGAATATGGATTTGAGGTTGCAATTAAAGCAACATGTTTTATTATATGGCAGAGTAGGCTTGAGGGGACAAATGTCAAACTCCTGCTCCTTGTGGGTATGTTTATTATACTGCTGGAGCCATGTTCTCATGCTATCCTATATTCTCACACAATATTAGTGAAAAATTGTTAGCATAGTCTACAACTAAAAAGATATGAATTTGGTGAATAAGTAAGTACTATCTTCTCACAAGTAGAGAAACAATGGGATGTGACCATTATTAAATAAAATTAATTTGTTGTAATAAATATTTATGTACACAATTAATACACAAAGGTACAAAATAATTCAAATTACAATAGCTGATCAAAACTTTAATATTGTAGAGTAGTCACTGATGCCATAATTCAATAGGAAACCATGTTCGAAAGGGTAGTTTATAGCTGCATAATTTAGAGCCAATTTTCAAGTCAATGCTCCCATGAAGCACAATTCCTTGCTAAGAAAGTGGGAATGCTGAATATATCATTTCAAATGATTTGTATTCAATTGAAAATATATGCCCCCTCACAAACATGAATCCAATTGCGGTCATTTTGATATTTAAAATTGCATCAAATTACATAAGGCTAGACAGAACAGAAAGCTTGTAATGTGACCTTTGTCTGTTCTATGCCTGTAAAGCAACTCTGGCATCACCCTGAAAATACATTTTTGCTTCTTTTGTGATTTCTGGTCATCCCAAGCAGAGGCTGTGTAGATTGTACAAAAGTTGATATTAACTTTACAATTTCTACCCTAAAACTGCATACAACATGTAGCAATAAAAAATCTTATTGTTCTTTCACAGGCGAACTTTTTACACAAAAATAGTGCAGGTACAACAAAATTAGAGAACAATCTTTGATTTAGAAATGGGAGATGAAAGAAGAGGCATTTTAAAGTATGCCCTTTCCTCCTAATGTTTTTATTTAAATTTAATCATTTAGTTTGAAGAAGGAGACAACACTAAGCCTTGCACAATGGTTTTTCCACATTGGTCTTCCATGTTGCCTGAAGTTTTAAGGAAATCTTAACACCCAAAGCTGGTTTTCGAATGAATGACTAATTTAAAAATCTGATTTGCCATCACACTGCAAACTCACTCTAACTTGCCTACTTCCAGGTTTATTTGGGTGTCAGCGAGCAACCTAATCACCGAAACCAGGGCCTTAACTCTTACCAGCTGTAGATAAATATTGCTACAAATATTGTCCTTAGAAGATGACAAGGAATTCTTATGAATTGAATTTCACTTAGTTTTGCATTTAATGTGCCCAAGACAGTGAGACAGATGCATCACATTACCCAAGATTTGAGATGGGATTGGCAATGGTGGATGAATAAATGGGGAAGTGGTGAAGTGAAAGTGGTGAAGTGCACAGTAGCTGCTGAAAGCTGAATCATTGTGAGGGGTGAGATAATGGAGAACACCTGATAAGATAGAGAGAAGCAGGGAAGCATGGTCTGAAAGTACAGGATGCACTGATTCACTATTCCAACCACTTCTTATGCTACATTCAAGATCTCTATGACTTGAACACAATGTTGCTGGTAGTCACCTCCTCAGTTCCCTACAACCATAATTTCCAAGTGAAAGCTGTTGGCCTCATTCTTTCAATGCTGGCTATGTGTATCCCTCCTGCTCCTGACTGCCCCAGCAATAATTCCAGCAGTATTGACTAAATCTGAAAGCTAAAATTGTGTTGCTGGAAAAGCACAGCAGGTCAGGCAGCATCCAAGGAACAGGAGAATTGACATTTCGGGCATGAGCCCTTCATCACAAATCTGAAAGCTACCCTTGCTCAATAGACAATCTTCATAACAAACAGCTCCAACTTGCATTTGTAACAATGTCCCTTTGAACACAGCTAAAGTCATGTTATCGGAGTATACATCATGTCCACTGTACTACAAAACATGGAAGCTAAAATGAATTGTTTCAATTCAGTTGCAATTGAAAATTCTGATCTGCTGAATGCACTGCTGACATTTCTATGCACAGTTCCAACCCCCAACCCATTGCTAATGGTAAGCAAACCAGCTATAAAATTACATTTCCAGTAACTCCCACATTGCAAGTGACTTAAAATTTAAAACAAATATTTAATCATGTAAAAACAGACTTACGGTATAATAACATCTTTCAGAAACTTTGGAAGTGGGTGGGTGATCATCAGCATTAAGACTTGAAAGCAAAGTTCTGTCATGCAATTGTTCAGCTCTCCACAATTATCCTCCAAGCCAGGCAAACCAATTGATGTGAAAAACTGTTCATTGTTCTAAAATTATCAGAAAAACTATGAGCATTTGGAATTGTAAAGCAACCAGGGTTTGTTTTATAAACTGTTGGATGCATTACTCACCGTTCTGAGAAATGCAATATAAAAGAGAGGTGAATAATTGTTGGCAAACTCAAAGGCAAAAAACTTGATGATCAGAGCATCATTGTATTCAGTCTCAGTTCTGTGGTTTTCTGCAGAGAGAAGAAAGAATTAAATAAGTCACAAAAGTGATACATTTGTTTTAAAACATTGCAGGGTTGAGTGTTAAGCTGTTTCATAAATGAAAAATTTTACCTTTTTCTATACACTAATATCATTTTCTGGTAAAAGCTAGTATTAATGACACAGAGTATGTCTGCTTAACATTGTCACATTGAACATTGTTTTACATTAGCATTGGTCAATTAATGGGATCTGTATTCTTGTTCACCAGTGTTGAAAGAGGTGCCTGTAGAGTTAGTAGATACATTAGTGGTTATCTTTCTAAATTCTATAGACTCTTGAATGGTTGCTGCAGTTAGGCAGGTTGTAACTGTAATTCCACTATTTAAGAGGATGAAGGAAAATGAGGAACTACATATCTGTTTGTGTAACATGGGTCATGGGGAAAATAGTACAAGCTATTGGAAGGGGTTTGATAACAGAATACTTAGAAAATGATAGTAGGGATAAATGTAATATTTTGAAGTTTTTAGATTGCACGAAATTAGATGTGAGTGGGAATTGGGAGGAGAATTCAAACATGCTTCAAGGGGATAAAAGCAAATTACTGTGGATGCTGGAATCTGAAACCAAAAGAGAAAATGCTGGAAAATCTCAGCAGGTCTGGCAGCATCTGTAAGGAGACAAAAGAGCTGACGTTTCGAGTCTAACTGACCCTTTTTCAAATGCTTCAAGGGGATGTGGAGAGGCTAAGTGACTGCGCAAAGGTGTGGCAGATGGGATACAATGTAGAGAAAAGTGAGGCTACCAACTTTGGCCGGAGAAACAGAAATACAGAATATTTCTGAAATAGTACGCAGCTGGGTGATGTTGAACTTCAAAGGAACTCCAGCATCCTTGCTCATAAGTCGCTGGAAGTTAAGGTGCAGGCACAGCAAGCAATTAAGAAGGTAAATGTTATGTTGACCTTTAGTACAAATGCATTTAAAGTATAGAAGTTATCAAGTCTTGCTGTCATTACATAGAACTTCAGTATGACTAGACCTGGACTATCATGTACAATTTTGGTCTTACATAAGTTGGTGAGCAGTCTGGTCTTCTGATACAGAGAGGTGCAATGAATCCTCACTAAACCAATTCCTGGGATACAACAATTCTCCTATGAGGAAAGACCAAATAGACTGGGCCTTTGGTCTCTAGAATTTAAAAGAATGAGATGTGATCTCATTCAAACACATAGGAATTGCAAAGGTAGATGCTAAAAGAATGTTTTTCCTGGCTGAGGGTCCAGAATTCTCTCTCCCAGAGGGCTGTGGAGGCTCAGTTATTCAGTATGTTCAAGACTAAGATTTAGAGATTTCTGCATAATAAAAACAAAAGATTATGATGCTTGCACAGGAAATAGTGTTGGCATATAAGACAGGTTATGATCTCAAATGGATCGAGGAACAGGGCTGCTCCTATTTTTATGTTCTTGCGTTCTTATGTCAAGAGGTTCATTTAAAGTTGTTCTCCTCTTGTCTGAGGTTTGGCTACATGATCCAATTGGAGCCATTTTAAAGAGCTATCTCTTATCCCTTGATTCAGCCTCTGACTTATGCCCTCACCCTGCTCTATGACTCACTGTCTTTCTGTCAATAGTCAATAATCTGACTATCTTGTGCTCCCTGATTCAACCTCTTACAAATCCTTGCTCCTGCGGAACCAACGTTTCTGCTCATTTTCCTGGACCTGCGTTCTTATCCAAGGTTCAAATCCCGATTTGATGTGAAGCTATAATTCTGGGGTCGTGGAAGTGTGAGTCCTCATTATGCAGAAGTGCTAAGCTGGCATTGTTATAATCCATTTTAAAAAATGCATACAGTTGCATGTGAAATCAGCAATGGGCTTTTATTCTCAAACATTGTCAGTTGTGTATATTTCCATCATTCCTCACTGAAATCTCATCTCTAACATTTGCACGCTGTCAGAATTACTTATTTCTTGAACCTCATCTCAAAACCTGCTAGCCCTGTGCAAACATCATCCTCCTTTTGATATTCAAGACCAAGTGTTGTAGCACTCCTAAGGAGTTTGATGTTTCACAATCAGTTTACTTGTAATCTAGCAATCAAAGTATTAATTGATTTGCCTAACACTGTTATTCTGCCTGACTGCAATCTATACTGACCTTACTACTTTCATTTCATGTGACTCTGTATTTGACTAAGAAACACATCATTGGATTTCACAGAGCAACAGTGCGAAAACCTTCAACATTCAGATTGAAGGGGCTCTCGTTCTCCCAACTCGTGCAATACTGATCAGAAGTCATTGGTGTTACCAATGAAAACAGGCTAGAAGAGATTTTTTTAAAATCAATTCACAGAATGTGGGGTTCACTGGGTAAGGCCAGCATTTATTGCCTAGAGAGCAGTTAAGAGTTAACTATATTGCTGTGTCTGGAGTCACACATTGGCCAGACTAGGTAAGGAGTTTCCTTCCCTAAAGGACAGTAGTGAACCAGATGCTGTATTTTCAACAATCAGCAATAGTTTCATGATCACCATTATACTCTTCATTCCAGATTCTTTTTTAATTGAATTAAAATTCCATCATCTAGCATGGCAAGATTTGAACCTGGGTTGCCAGAACATTACCTGAGTCCCTAGATGACTAGTTTAGCAATAATACCACTGGGCCATTGCCTTCCCAAACTGCAGAAAGGGGGAGATAAGAAAACATAGCAGCCATGTTCCATATTACCTTTGTTTTAACTTAGTGGTTTAGAAGAGAAGCAATTATATTTAATTAAATGTATGCTTTGTCCAAGTTAACTTTGTAACAATGTATGTTTATGTTTGTGACCTTTAACCATTGAGAATTTTCTTATTTAAGACTGCAATAACCAAATATTTGAAAATGTAGCTCAATCACACCTTTTATGCACTGTTCATTTTGCACCTATATCTTTAACTTAAGTAATACCTACTTTAAAAATTTATTGCATGACTATTTTGTGATCTTTTGTATTGTGTTATAAGAAGTTTAAGGGAAATCTGAGGTAAGTCAGAACACCAATCATGAGGTCATAGCAGCATACAGTCCCATTCTAACTAAATGGGAAAAGAAGGTATCGTAAAATATTTTGTTATGTCAATGCTAAGATATAAAACTCAATGAAATGACAAGTATAGCTATAATGAGCTGGGACAACCCCACCCATAAATTTTAATAGACTAATCAATCAATAATGAGAAGTGATGTCAGTAGATCACAATTAGTTTTAAAGAAACAAGTGAGAAGTTGTGGATAAACTATTTAACCAGTCCAAGACAAACTATGAATTGCTCAAAGTTAAAAATCACACAACACCATGTTATAGTCCAACAGGTTTAATTAGAAGCATTAGCTTTCGGAGCACTTCTCCTTCATCAAGTGGTGAACCACCTGATGAAGGAGCAGTGGTCTGAAAGCTAATGCTTCTAATTAAACCTATTGGACTATAACATGGTGTTGTGTGATTTTTAACTTTGTACACCCCAGTCCAACACCGGCATCTCCAAATTATGAATTGTTCAGGACTTAGCATGCAGTGACTAGTCAATTAAGAATCTATTCGTAACATGCCTAGACCAATAAGGTATCTCTAATCATACTAAGGGTTGAGGTTTGGAAAGGGTTAATAAATTAAGCATGAATAACCATTCTTTTTAATGGTTGGGTGTGCAGAAAGAAGCAGAGACAGCACTCTAGCTAATTAACGATTGCTATTGCAGAGTGGAGTCTTGGGAATCCATTGTCTGCTTAACTGCCATTTCTGTTGTACTTGTTTTGATAAATTAATAAATTGGTAAACCTTATCTAAAGACTCTTAACATGGAATGGTCTCATATTTAGTTGGACCCTGAGTCTTATGGTTGAAATTAAATTGGATGTTTGAATCTAGAGTTCTTTAAGTGATTTGATTTGAAGATGAAAGTCAAAGCTGCTCCTCTAGCCACTTCCCATTTATCAATAAGGCCCTTGATCACAGTGAGAGTTCAGGAGAAAGGAGCAGCAAGCAGGAGCATTAAAAAAAAGTATTGTAATAATTGTGGCTCAGCATTTTTGCAACATTCAGACTTGTACTCTCATGACCTTGCAGCATTGGTTTTGAACTGGATCTGAATCTTGAATAGATTGCAGGTTTAGAGGGAGAAATGGTGATTAGGAGAATCAGGAAATGCGAGGTTCAGTGAGAGAGTGACTCATATCACAAGTTGGAGTGTTGGCAGTAAAAGGGTGCATTTGGTACTAGGTAGCAATTAATTAGAGTTACAATACTTGTATTTTTAAAATGCAGTTTATTTTAAATACTTTGTTTACTAATATAGGAATTTAGCAATGTAAAATATTTAAATTTACAGGTATGATGTTTTAATTTT
Organism: Chiloscyllium plagiosum; assembly: GCF_004010195.1. Taxonomy (NCBI): domain Eukaryota; kingdom Metazoa; phylum Chordata; class Chondrichthyes; order Orectolobiformes; family Hemiscylliidae; genus Chiloscyllium; species Chiloscyllium plagiosum. Next base: position 80,529,369 of record NC_057715.1, on the reverse strand, counting down.
CTTGTCTGACAAGAACTGTGTAACAGAACCTAACTTCGTTTTCTGAATTGGTTATAATCGCAAAATCTGTTCGTTTAAAGTTATTTCACTTAATGTTGTGATTCTCAGGAACCTAACTACAACGTTAGGATTTAGTGAATAGACTGAGATTAAACTATGAGTACCAGCATACAGATACACCAATGTTACACAATCAGAGTCTTACCATTATTTCTCAACTCCTTTTTCAGCTGCTATATTAAGGCTGTGCTAGTTTTGCCCCATAGGATGTGTGTCTTTTACAATTTCCAATAAGCTTTCTACTGTCTTTTGGATTTGTGCTGGCTATAATTTGGCTGCCCAAATATACAATATTCATAAATCACAATAGGCTATCCGGAACAATGCAAGTTAAATTTGTGGATAACATCATATCCCATTAGTAACAGTTTTGAAATACATAAATATATTAAAGTATAACTGCTTACCCCAGTCAGTCATTTTAACTGCAATTTTCTGATACCCCTAAAATTTAAATAAGTCAAATTATGTATTTTTTTCATAATAATAGTGAGTTTCACTACATAAAGGTAAAATTGAGCTTATTACAAGTAAAATATCAAAGAAGGTTAAGGAAATTGTTTTGAGTTATCACCATCTGAAATAGGTTACTAACTATGCAATAATTATAGATTATCTACAATCCTTCAAAACAGAGCTAGACAGCTTCCTGAAAGATACGGACCTTTCAAATTCCAATGGGGGAAATCTTTGGATTATAAGATCCACAAGTTATCACCATCCATATACATAATACATATATAATGCAACAGAATTAGGTTAAAAAAATTACTTGATTTAACAGAAATATTTCTAAATAAATAAATACTTTAAAGTGAACTATGATGACCTCATTACCTTTGAATAGTTGCTTATACATTTTCTTATAAGAAATTCAGATTTGCCTTATGCTTCCAGTATTTAGTGCCTAGATGTACCTGGTTATTGTCAAGATTCAGTGATTACAAGGGAGGCAGAGGTAACATAAACTCTATAAATGATCATGAGGTATGCAAACCACCTTGCTGGCAATATTTTAAACTCATGCTGATTTTTATAAACTTGTAAATGACAAATATACAAAATTAGTTATGGAACTTTGTTTCCAATTATTTTATCCACTCTGTGTGGCTTCTCCAGCTTATTACTGCTTAACTGGAATTATACTATGATACAACACAGAGGAGGTCATTTGGCCCTTAGTGCAATGTGCTCGCTCTTTAAAAGATACTATCCAATTAAGTCTCACTATTCCCTGATTGAACTCTGCTTAACCACTGGTATCATGGACTCCAAATCATAACAAGCTGCTGAACTTCCTTTTAATTCATGTCACTGTTGATTGCCAATTATTTTAAATCTGTTTCCATCGGAGGAATCAGTTGTTATGATTTGGATTCCACTACACTAGTGGTGAAGCAGAGTCTTTGGATACTTTAAAGCAGTGGCTGGTGGATTCTTGATGAGCATGTAGATGGAAGGTTGTCAGGGAAAGGTGAGAATGTGCAGTAATTAGAGTAGTCTACCCCTGATCCCAGTTTGCATATTTGTATGTTCATAGGCAGTGTTATGTTCTTTGTTCTTGCAATCAGAATAGAACTTGTATTTCAGTGTGAATTTCAACTTTTTTATGTAGGGTTCCGATTGTAAAAATGACTGACACCTTGTTGAAAAAGGTGTAACTAAATGTATTTTAATGAGACCCATGTATTAATTATTGCTGAGTAATTCTTCAATTTGGAAAAACTAATTTTACATGTATAGATTGGCTTTCTGTCAGAATAGCATAAAAAATTAAAATATTTGTTTGTGTTATTTCATCTAATACTATGTATATGTTCCAATTTTTATTTGATTTTCTATAAACTTACTAAAACTGAATTATAATCTCTGTTTTGTACTTCTGCTTTACTGTCTATGAGAATAATTTAATCTGATTGGCTGCACGGCCTGCTGATGCTTTCACCTTGATTTTGAACAGATTAAAGTATCTTGCTTCCCATGACTCTTGTTTGTAGTGGAAGAAGAAAGACATTCTGGCAACAGTTCTAATAAACTGCAGCTTGTCTTTAGCTCTGTAATTCATTTCCCAAAGGACACAGATAGCATTCTGAAAACCTCCAAGATCTCACAAGCAACAATTCAGACATTTTTGAGGTTTAAATTTAGGTGGAGTTTGGGAGTAAATAGAGAGAAATTGTTCCCATTGGTGGAAGAATTGAGAATTAGAGGATACTGAGTTTAAATTATTAGATTAGATTAGATTGGAGGAAACTGGAGCACCCGGAGGAAACCCACGCAGACACGGGGAGAACGTGCAAACTCCACACAGTCAGTCACCTGAGTCGGGAATTGAACTCGGGTCTCTGGCGCTGTGAGGCAGCAGTGCTAACCACTGTGCCACCGTGCTGCCCTAATATTGCCAAGAGAACTACAGAGATACAAGGATAAGCATCTTTATGCAGTCGATGATTTGAATCAGGATTGCACTGCCTGAAACAATGATGCAGGTAGATTCATTTCAAGCTAGCAAAAGGGAATTGGATAAATATCTGAAAATTACAAAGCTATAGCAAAGGGAAGGAAGTGGGGATTGCTGTGTTATAGGGTACAGCCATCAACATACATGGACTCCTTCTGTGCTGTACTTATGTTATAATTCAATGGTATATTCTTCAAACAACAAGCCATTTTGTTTTAAGGCTGACAGCACAAAGATCACTGTAATTTGTCACAGTTACAGATCTTCGTGTTTTTATACCATACTTAGTTTTGCTATGGTGTGCTATGTTATTAATTATCAATAATTAGGTTACTTCTGTTGTGATCACTCTTATCATTCATAACCAAATTAACTTACCTTTCCCAGGACTAAAATGGACAGCGCATTGAGTAATGAGCTAACAACAGTACTTAAGAAGAAATTTTCAAGCGAATTAGATGTTATCACTCGAAATCTAACCCAGGTTTTATAAATTACCACTGCCACGACACTGATGAATACACAGCCCACCTGTACATAATGCAGAAAGGAAAATTAGATTTTCTAATTGATATGATTAACAAACACACATTCTTTATGGTTTTGTTCAATAGTGTTTAGCCCAGATACACAAAGACATAATATGGATATATATATGTATATAATGGAATCTCTACAATGAAAGGACACCATCTAACAAAGCGAGGCTGGGACATAGACACCAGTAATCAAATCATATTATCAAATGCTAATGTTAATAGGGTGAGGACGATGATCATTAATAATTATTCTCTAGGGGAATCCAACTGCACTAATAATCTCCAGTGACACTTTGTAGAGATAGAAGAATATAGATAGCATTTACGGCAATCTGATATTACAAAAGGAGTTTCAAACATTTGAATACACAGAGACAGGGGCTACATCATATGTCAGTTGAGGTGCCTGGACAGTCTCTTTTTTTGCCTGCCCCAACATGATGGTGGCGTACTTCCAGAGTAAAATGGCTCTCCTACCTACTAGACATAAGGGCTTATGCCCAAAACGTCAACTCTCCTGCTCCATGCATGCTGCCTGAACCCGTGTGTTTTTCCAGCACTACATTTTTTGACTCTGACACTCACCAGCAGCCTTTCAAAGGATATTAGGGATAAACAATAAATGCTGGCCTAGATAGAGAATCCATGTTCAGCAAAGAATTAAAACGAGAAATGAGAGACCAAAAAGAAACAAGATTAGACATTCTCTTTCATATTAAATTGCTTACCATTACAAGCCCAACTGAAATTGAAAGTGCAATTTTCAGTTGTCGTCTGTATCCTGGGCAAAAGGCTTCGATTCGATCCTATAGTGTTGACGAACAGCATTGAAGTCATAAGTAGTGCTTCCATTATTCAATGACAGTCTAACATATTTTCTTTCACTCAAAGGCAGAGTAGATAAGAAATGCACAAGAATAATTAGCACATACCATTACATTATAAAACAAAGAAAAAGTCCAAAGTTTGGGAGACGTAAGTAGAGAGGACAGAGATAATTTTGGCAAATTGTCACACCAAATGTCAACTCCTCTGTTCACTGTAAAGATATTGCCAAACCTACTAATTGCATCCGACACTTGTATTTGTTTTTAATGATACTCATAAAAGTTGATCATTTTATTCTTCTATCCTGAATTTTATTTTGTATACCTGATACCTGTTTTTTGTATGTCTAATCCTCCTATTCACTTGTAGTTTAAAATGACTCTGGTGTCAGATATTTGTTTGAGCTAATTTTAATATTCAGCCACTGGCTGATAATCCAGATGCTGTTTATCGAACTTGTCGGATTTCATTCCATTGAAAACAATTAAATAGGAATCCAACATTTCTACCTGTGCAATCCGTAGTTTAACCTTTTATTTACTTTCCAATATTCTCTGTGACTTGTGACTAATTTTTAGTCAATAGCACTAGATGGTCCAATTGCCTTTGTTTGGTCCACATTCACAATAATTGTTTTTGCATTTGGCCTCCCCACATCCCCACTAGCTTTTTTTCCATCTTGGGCTGCAGCTGAATATTTCACTGTGTGGTTTGCAGTAAGTCATTCCTCATGCAATCTTTGAGCCAATGTATTAAGCATCTAAAGTCACTTAGCTGATAAAACTGAAAGGATATTGCCATTATTCAGTACACAATCTGTATGAATGCCTCTAGTGGCTTTGCTAAAGTTTGTAGGGTTGGTGGGCAGACAAATAATATCCATGGGGTCAATGGACAATCAATTTATCATAGATGCATCTTGAACACCAAGCTGCAGGTTGCTGGGCACACCCATGCCATATATGATGGGGAAGTACGGGTTTCCTCAGTCAAGCAACTTATTGGAATTATTAGTTCACTTAAACCATTTCCTTTAAAATTGTCCTCATCATGATCCAGGCTGCCTCCTTCCTGTGTATAAGGTCACGTCTTTGGCTTTAAGCTCACATCTGTGGCCTTGTAAGGAAGTAGATAAGGATCCATTCCTTAAAAGGCTAAGTGTGAAATCCCATTTACGTTATGGTGCAGGCACTCCAACATTCCACACATGACATTTGGCATCGGGAAGCTGATTGCGGCATTGACTTCCAGTTGCGGACTGTGCTGCTGCACACAGACAATGGAGGCCCATGCAGTCAGAATGAAATTTAAACGGTCATGACCAAAGGAGTCCTGAGCTTTCTCTAAACATCCCCCCCCCCCACTCCCTCCCTCCCTCCCTTCCCCTTCCCCCCCACTGTACCAATCTGCATCAAAGCAGCTGAAGATATGCTCCAAATATCTTGGTTGACGTACTGGTTTTGTTCTATAAAATTGAGGCCTGACTTGTTCATTATTTTCGTAATCTTCAACATCCCACTCGTATATTAATTCTGCATTCTTCCTTTTCCATCTTGCCAAAAATATCGTACCTAGCAATGAAACCATGACATTACTCATCCAGCTTATAATTTCTAAAACAACAGTGGTATAATGCCCTGAGTACAGGCTTCTAAAACAAACACAAAAAGTGCTGGAGAAATTCTGCAAGTTTGGCAGCATCTGTAGAGAGACAAAAAGAGTTAATCTTTCATATCTGGTATGAGAAGTGTCACACCGATCTCGAAATGTTAACTCTGTTTTTCTCTCTCTCCACAGATGCTGCCAGACCTGTTAAGTTTCTCCAACATTCTCTGTATTTCTATCAGATTTCCAGCATCTACAGAATTTTGCCTAGTAGAGGATTCAGTTTGTTAAAGAGTACAACACACATGCTCAAGCCCATCACTTTCTACTTTTATTTTGCTAAACTCCAATGAAAAGCAGAGATTAGATAATAGGCAAAAAATATGATAATAGCCAAGTTGTATCGTTCTTCTGTATATTCCTGTGGACACACTTCATGCACGGTATTGAGAGACGCTTGGGACTAAGTTGCCTGTTTGCTTGTTACAGATTACATGACAGCATAATGGAAACAAAGCCAAATTATGCCGCTGGAGGGCCATTTTCTGTTCTATAAACCTACAGGATTAAAGATAGAGCTGTGCCCTTCCAGCCAACTTCTGTGGCTAATTGTCATTGGAGAAATTACCAGGGATTTGGAAACAGGCTTTAAATCAAAATAGTAAACTCTTGTTTTATTGATGCAAGTTCACTGAAACTAATAGTCCATGCTGGAAGTAACAAATTGTTTCTGTGGAGGCGACAGTGAAAATCTGTATGAGCCTGCCTCTGCAAGGATGGGACCTGCCTTCACAGACATCTGGGTACTAAATGGCTCAGTTTAGTTTAGGCCTTAATCTGGAAGAATGACCTAATTCTCAGAGCTGCTAGCCAATCAGGTGGCATATCATAGTGAGGCGCCTGCAGGGCCCACCACTGGGTGGCCTGTAGTGGTGGGTTCAACCAGGCGTAGGAATCACTCAGCAGTAGTACACCCAACCCCTCATTCCCAAAGCTCAGAGTCAGGCAGGTTGGCTTTACCTGGCAACTTCATCAATTATATGGGAAAACAGAGGACCGAAAGGGACTATTAATTAGTCACTGAGACCCTCATATCTGACATTTGGCAGCTGACATGGGTCACTGATGTGCACAGTACCATCCTGTTATGTCACCCAAATATACACTCATTCCCCTCTTGGCCTGCTCCTGGGATTAGTCAGGGTCAGGGGGGAAAATTTCCAATCGTTGCATTCATGTTTTTAGGTTTATGTTTTATCACAGTGATCTTGAAATTTGGTCCATTGGAGAAACTTCTGCTTTGTTCAAAGGAATCTAAGAGTTGAACAGAGAATGAAGAGACTGGATTTGTTTCCTCAGAAAGAGAGAAGTTCAGAGGAGGTACTACTCAATTACACAGAATTCCCAAAGTTAAATGTTAGTCATATTTTTGAGATTGTCACAATCCCTAAAAGACAGAGACTTCATTTCAGACACAGAAGCATTAAAGTAAACAGACACTTTCATTTTAACTACTTTTTCTGATGGTAACTTAGGGTTAGGATTAAGTGAACTAACAATGGTCTGGCAGATAATGAGGGAATAATAAATACAGAATGGATAGATATCTGAAGGAGTGGAATAATTGGAGTATTAGTTTTTGGGCATACAATAGAGAACATTTAAACAGTAAGGTAAAAACAATGACTGCAGATGCTGGAAACCAGATTCTGGATCAGTGGTGCTGGAAGAGCACAGCAATTCAGGCAGCATCCGACGAGCAGCAAAATCGACGTTTCGGGCAAAAGCCCTTCAGGAGTAAAGGCAGAGAGCCTGAAGCGTGGAGAGATAAGCTAGAGGAGGGTGGGAGTGGGGAGAAAGTAGCATAGAGTACAATAGGTGAGTGGGGGAGGAGATGAAGGTGATAGGTCAGGGAGGAGAGGGTGGAGTGGATAGGTGGAAAAGGAGCTAGGCAGGTCGGACAAGTCCGGACAAGTCA
>NC_057715.1:80504420-80518392 GCF_004010195.1 Chiloscyllium plagiosum | reverse complement strand
CACTGCAACTCCCAGGTCATTTCCTCTGCCCTGACTCTATGCTACTCTATCCTCACCCCCACCCTCCTCTAGCTTATCTCTCCATGCTTCAGGCTCTCTGCCTTTATTCCTGATGAAGGGCTTTTGCCCGAAACGTCGATTTTTGCCTGTCCTCGGATGCTGCCTGAATTGCTGTGCTCTTCCAGCACCACTGATCCAGAACAGTGGGAATCTGTTTATTTCTTTTTGTAGTGAAAATCTACCTTCAGAATCATAGAAAACTACACAAGGAGTTTGGAGTTTTTAGGAACTATTGCTCTCTTCTGTATACTGAAACAATAAAGGGAGATTGGATTGAATTCACCGAACAAGTAATGTTTCATTAGGGCTTTTATTTCAAGGATTCTGAAATGAGTTACTTTTTTTTGGAATAGTTTTAAATATTATGTAAGAAATTAGTAGTACATATTCAGAATTTCCGTTTCTGTGTAATTGTCTTACAGCATTTATAAATGAAATCGTCATTCAGTGTTATCCTGAAGTAATTGCCTGGCAATGTGCGAGTTCCAATGCTTTAAAATGAATAAGAAGATGCAGTGAGGAGCCTCCATAATACCCACTGCACTGGATATTTATTTGTTTGTCTTAATGCACACTATTTGACTAATATCATGCAGAAGAGGCAAGATTGTACCAAATCCCATCAAGGTCCCCAACATTGGCTGTAAATATTTATCAGCAACACATACAGTCACCTGGCAGAACTTGACCCTAATGTTATGGACAGTAGCACACTAAGTAAATGTCACTGGGCTTGTGTCCCCCAACCAGGAGGTAGAGGGGTGTAGCAGCCCCCCCTGTCAATAATGCTGAGGAAGGCACGGTGCTCAGTCAGTATCATCTGTTGGAGCAGGAGAGAAGAGGATACCAAGTCAGAATGTCAGCGTCATTGAGAGGAGCAGACAAGAGGAGGACCCTGAGACAGGCAATCAACATCAAGTCGATGAACAGACGAGAGTGCACCCTGAAAGCACTGACAGGAGCAGGCAAGAAAAATAAGAAATTATATAAAGTGGAGGAAGAGCATTGATACTATCAAGAATGGCATTTGTGTAATATTCAGAGATGGCCTAGGAGATCAGGACAAAAAGTTGGCTTGTATGGAGATGACGAATAGCAGGGGAAAGAAATCATCAGTTGGAGAGATCTACAGTCCTTTTAACAGCAACCACAATCTCAGGCAAAGCATGCAGAAAGAATTATTAGATCTTTGTGATGAAGGGATGACAATAATCATCGGCACTTTAATCTAGATGCAAACTGAGAAAAACACAGATTGGCAGTTGTAGTCTGGATGAGGAGTTCATAGACTGCTTTCCAGATAATTTCTCAGAGCAGCACGTTCTGGGATTGACCAGACGCAGATTATATTTGACATTGTATTGTATGATGTGACAGGATTCATTAGAATCATAGAATCCCTACAGTGTGGGAACAAGCCCTTTGGCCCAACGACACCAAACTGACCCTCCGGAGAGCATCCCACCCAGACCCATTCCCCTACCCTATTACTTTACATTTACCCTTGACTAATGCACCTGACCAAGACATTCCTGAATACTATGGACAATTTAGCATGACCATTTCACCTGACCTGCACAACTTTGGATTGTGGCAGGAAACCAGAGCACTCGGAGGAAATCTGTGCAGACAAGGGGAGAATGTGCAAACTCAACACAGACAGTCGCTTGAGGCTGGAATCGAACCCGGACGCCTGGCGCTATGAGACAGCAGTGCTAACCACTGAGCCACCGTGCTGCCCTAGGGATCTCAGAAACACCCCTAGATAGCACAAAACGATTGAATTTTACATTAAGTTTGAAAGGGAAATGACTGATCTAAAACTAGTACTGTAAACCTAAATAAAGGCAATTATGTGGGGAGGAAGTCTGAGCTAGCTGAAGATTCTGGCATAATAGATCAATAGAGCCACAAAGACAGACACAATGCAGCATAAGTATATTCCTGCTAGAAACAAAATATTGAGAGGGAGGGCCCACCAGATTGTGTTTAAATAGAGAAGGTCAGGAAAACATCAAACTGAAAGAAACAAAATATAAAGAACAGCCTGGGTCCTGGTTGTTCAGTGGTAGCATCCCTACCTCTGGACCAGGAGGCCTGGGTTCAGGTCCCACCTGCTCCAGACTTGTATAATAATATTTCTGAATATGTTGATTAGAAAATATCTATAAAGAATAGCAGAGAATGACTACAGTATGTAATCAAGAAAGCTAACTGAATTCTATCTTTATGACAGGAGGAATTGAACATAAAAATGAGGATGATGTGTTTCAGTTATACAGGGCATTGGTAAGGCCACATCTCTCAGGCTGTGCAGAATTTTGGTCTTCTTATTTGAAACAGGATGCAAGTACATAGGAGGAGGTTCAGTGGAGGTTTACTGGACCCATACCTGGAATGAATGGATTGTCTTATAAGGTGAGATTAGATAGGCTGGGCTTATTTCCATTGCAGTTCAGAAGCATAAGGGATGATTTGATTGATGTGTATACAAGATTCCAAATGGTCTTGTCAAGATACATGTGAAAAGGATAGTATCTCTTGTGGGTCAATCCAGAATTAGGGTACACTGTTTAGACATTAGGCATTGCTCTTTTCATGACAAAGATGAGGGAAGATTTTCTCTTGTGGATGGCATTATTTTGGAACTCTCTGCTATTGAATATGTTTAAGACAGAGATGGATAGATCCTTGTTGGGTAAGGGAATCAAGAATTATCAGAGATAGATAGGAATGCGGAACTTGAAACACAAACAGATCAACCACGATCTTGTTGAATGATGAATCAGGCTCAAAGGGTCACATGATCTACTTGTGCTCCTATTTTGTATGCTCATGTGTAGTTCATCAAGTTAGAACAACATGTGTTTCAGAGAAGTTTACTGTTCCCACAGATGGGATTTCTATATTGGACAATCAATATTTCAAATATTTTTATTTTCCTTCAGATATGAGGCATGGCCTAGATATTTTCTTCCAAAAATCATTATGTTATTGTAATTTAAAAAATGTCTTTACCCCAAAGGCAGATAAAAAGCCCAAATATTGGTGTAGCAGCATTGTCAAAGGAGGACTTGAGTACTTCAACAGTATCATCTGAAGGGACCCTGATAGGAAAACAGAAAGAGAAACTGTAAAAAGTTGAACAAAAACATTTGGCACATTAGAACAACATACCATGCAAATTAAGTATAATGGTAAACTACTCTGCCTCTCCACCCTGTTCTGCTATTCAATAAAATCTTGGCTTATCCAATTACTGTTTGGTTATGGATAAACTGTTTTACTTGTTTCACTATTGACCTTAGGTTCAATCTTTGAATTCCTCTGAAGCCTAACCAACTAGGCTTAAAGGGCATAAGCCTGTAACTACAAGATGGTCACTTAATGTAGACAACTGCCCCTTGATATATTCGAGAATGGTTACAAGAAACCACACATTATGAATAGTTCTCAAATTGTAGAAGTGTTTTGGAGATTTTTAGAAATTTGTTCATGGGATGTGGGCATTGCTGGCATGTATTGCCCTGAAGAAGGGTTACACCCAAAGCATCTCCACCTCCTGATGCTGCCTGGCTTGCTATGTTCTTCCAGCCTATTATGGCTGTCTACTATGCATTGCCCATGCCTAACTTGAGAAGGTAGTGTGAGCTGGCTTCTTGAACCACAGCAGTCCTTGGCTATAGAAACACTCACAATAGGGAAGAAAGGATTTTCAGAGTTTTGATTCAGCAACAATGAAGGAGAAATAATATAGTTCCAAGGATAGTTTGTATGATTATAGTTCAAGTAATTGAATATACAAGTGTTGTGAGTTTATCGCAAAGGCAAAATGGATGACAGCATGAATTTTCAGAACAATTAAATACAAAGCTATAAATACAATAATTTCCTTATACAAGGCCTTTGTCAGAACACATTTACAACACCACATCTAGTTTTGGTTTCCATATTGGTTTAATAAATTAAGGTTTTGGAGATATCAATTTGAAGGTACTTGCTTATCAGAACAGGCCTCGAAAGCTGGAACTGCTGGTATTGAGAAACTATAGGATTTGAGGAGTTATCAATGAGGCTTTAGAATCATGAACAATTTAGATTTTGTTAACTGGATACGTTAATTGGGTAGGGTTGACCAGAAGGGGCATGAGTAGAAGTTACAAACTCTCAGAATTTCACTAGATGGCAGTATGTTATACTTTGTTGTTAATCTCTGAATTTGTGCATTGAATATAGATACACTGTAGGCATTCAAAAGGAAGCTGGATGAGCTCCTGCGAGTGGAAAACAAGTAAAGTTATAGAATGTATGCTGCTGAACAAGGATAATAATATATACTTAATGTGTTCCAGACCAATTATAATAGAGGGTAATTGCATGAAAGCTGTATTATTAAAAACATAAAGGTAAAATCCCCATAGGTATAGAGAGAGAGAGAGAGAGATAGAAACTGGTGGTGAGTTTAACCTGACAGAGATTAGGGAGGTTGGACCTTTATGGTAACCTAAGTCCGTTCAGGAATAATCATAATGGGCAAGACATCTAAATTTTTAAATGATTGAGAAAAAATGGAAAAACTTCTAACAGCATTAAAATTATAGTCCATGGAATGCTTTTCATTGAATTGATCTGTCAGGAATTCCACACTTACTGAAAAATACAGTCATCATGGGCCTCAGTGATACAGGTTCTGTTAAGAATTTGTTCAATATTCCTTCTCCTTTCAGCCATATTGTCACAGATACCTCTGAAATAAAGAAATATGACGGAAGACTTTTTTTCCTCTACTGTATATAGTAGATATGACCATATGAATAATTCAGTGTTCCTAAAAACGTGAAACATTTTGTCAAAGCTTTTCACTTTACACTTATCAAGACAAAGTAAAGGGAAAACAACATTAAAATACTATAATAAAACAAGAATTATTGATGCTGAAGATCTGAAACTAAAACAGAAATTCCTGGAGAAACTCAGGAGGTCTGGCAACATCTGTGGAGAGAAAGCAAACTTGTTGTTTTGAGTCCAGTCATCCTTCTTCATGGAGTGTAGACAACTGGCTGCTAATAAATATGTTACAGAAGGACCCCCCTCTATATCTGGCTCAATAACATTGTTGAGGAGAAAAGGGACTCACATTAGGATTGCAGTCTTATGCCATCTGATTTTTTAATTATAAAGTCAGGTGATGTGGGCTTTGCTGGGAAGGCCTGCATTTATACATACTTTCTAAAACTGCTGCACACCATCTGGTGCAGTCACATCCGCAATGCTGTCAGGGAGGGAGTTCCACGATTTTGACCCTGTGACACTAAAGAATGATGATATGTTTTCAAGGTGAGGATGGTGACTGGCTGTTCAGAAACATGCAGATGATGGTGGTTTCCACATATTTGCTGCCCTTGTCAAAGTGAATTTCTGCAGCGCATCTTGTAGATGGCACACACTGCTGCTACACGTGTTTTAGATGAAGCGAAAGTTTGTGAATGTGGTTCTGATCAAGGGGGACACTTTGTCCTGGATGATGCAACAGGAGTTACTGGATTTGCATTCAGTCAAACAAATGGTACTTTTACATCAAACTCTTGACTTGTACTTTACAGATGGTGAACACGCTTTGGGGAGTCAGGAAGTGAGTCACTCCCTGTGGAATTCTTACCCTCTGACCTGTTTTTATAGCCATATTAATATGACAGGTCCAGTTCAGTTTCTTGACAATAGCAATCCTCAGAATATTGATAGTGTCAAGCTTTTTGCGTTTTGTTGGAGCTGCAACCATCCAGACAAATGACAGCATTCCATCACAATAATGATTTGTGCCTTGTAGATGGTGGACAGGCTCTGGGGAGTCAGGAGTTACTCATTGCAGGTTTCCTAGCCTCTGACCTGCTCTTGGGGCAACTGTCAATAACATGGTGGTCTACTTCAGGTTCTGATCTATGGCAACCCTCCAGGATGCTGATTAGTGGGTGATTCAGAGATGATAAGGACATTGAATGCCAATTGTGGTTTCAGATGTTTATTGCATGGCCATTGTAAGGTACTTGCCCTTGTCAGAATAAACCTGGAAATTGTACAGGTTTTGTCGTATACGAGCATGGTCTGCTTCTGTACCTGAAAGGTCACAAGTGGTGCTGAACATTGTGCAATCATCAGTGATAATTCCAATTTCTGACCTTATGATGGAAGGAAGATCACTGATGAAGCAAATGAAGATGGTTAGACCTAGGACAGCACCTGAGAAACTTCTGCAGTAATCTCTTGGAGCTGATTGACTGATCTCCAAAAAAAAAATCAATTGTCTTTTTAAGCCAGGTATGACTGTAACAATGGAGAGATGACCCTGATTTTGTTTGGCTCCTTGGTCCCACACTCAGTCAAGTGCAGCCTTGATGTCAGGGGTTGTCACTCTCGCCTCACCTCTGGATTTCAGCTCTTTTGTCCACCTTTGAACTAAACCTGTAATGAGTTCAGGAGCTGAGTAGCCCTGATGGAACCCAGAATGGGTGTCATGAGTAGGTTATTGCTAAGCAGATGCTGTTTGATAGCACTGCTGATGACACCTTCTATCACTTTACTGATGATTGAGAGTAGACTGATGGGGCAGTAATTGGCCAGGTTGGATTTCTCCTGCTTTTTGTGGACAATATTCCACATTGTCAGGTAGATGAGACTGTTATAAATGTACTGAAGCAGCATGGCCAGGGGCATCTTCAGTACTGTTGCTGGCTTGTTAGTAAAATCCATAACATTTGCAGCAATCAATGCCTAAACCTATTTTTTGATATCACGTGTAATGGATCAAATGGGCATTTGTGATACTCAAGACCTCTAAAGGAGACTGCGATGGATCATCCACTCATCATTTCTGGCTCAATGGGAGACTGGCTGCAGGGCACCTACCACAATGGATATCTGGCTGGCAAGCAAACAGGAAGGTGAGATGATAAAACTAACAGTGCCCATTCCCTCTCATTTGATTGACCACCACAACGCATGTGCCCACCAAATGGAGACAGTCTTGGATCACTTCGAGTGTTCACATTAAACCTCCAGCTGTTTCTGCCACATTGCTTATGTTCAGCACTTTAGGGAACACATTTCCTGGATTCACACCTGTGAACCTTATTTAAAAAGACCTTTAAATTATCTCAAAAGTAAAACAAATTGTAATAGTGCTCAAGAGTTCGTCTTGCAAGTGGATGACTATAATGAATGAAACCAAAATTAATCCAAATGATGACAATTTTTAACTCTTATAGAGTCATAGATTTAAAGAGCTGTACAGCATGGAAACAAACCCTTCAGTCCAACTCATCCAGGCCAACCAAATATCCTAAACTCATTTAGTCTGATTTGCCAGCATTTGGCCCATATCCCTCTAAATTCTTCCTATTCATGCACCCCCATACAGATGCCTTTTAAATGTTGTAATTGTACCATCCTCCACCACTTCAGGCAGCTTATTCCATACACGCACCATTCTGCATGAAAAAGTTGTCCCTTATGTCTGTTTTAAATCTTTCCCTTAAGCCTATGCCATCAAGTTTTGGACTCCCCTATCCTGGGGAAAAGGCTTTGCCGATTCACCCTATCTATGCCCCTCATGATTTTACAAACCTCTATAAGATCACCTCTCTGCCTCTGACAGTCCAGGAAAAGTATCTGTACCATTTATAAAATATCTGTTTTATTTAAAAGAGCTCAGTATTTTTGCCATTTTGGATCAGGCTGAGCAAGGGTAGAGGAGAGAAGGCGAAGTCAAAAACAATTCTTTGAGGATGAAAACTGTTAAGATATTTACATGAGGGGAACGTGCTACTTGTAATATACATTAGAAGTATGTTCATCCATAACCCTTTTTTAGAAATTTTATATAACAGAAAAAAGTCTTCCAAAGCACAACAAGCAACAACTCTGTTATACAGGACAGAGTATCATGTAGATTAGCAAATAGGGTCTTTGGAGGGATATGGGTCAAGTGCTGGCAGGTGGAACTAGATTGGTTTGTGATACTTGGTCAGCATGGACAGGTTGGACCGGAGAGTCTTTTTCTATGCTGTACATCTCTATGACTCTACAGTCAAATAACTGAATGACAATCACTGTTCAGTCTCAGCTTTGAGTAGGTGCCTTCAGGAAAGGTGAGGGGAGAAAATTTTGATTGATAAAATTCAATTGCAGAACATCATTTCGGTTTGAATGTAGACAAAACTTCAAGTTTGCAATTAAAATCTACTTAAGAGAAAGGCAATCTTAGTTTAAACCATATGTAGCAATTGAGTCATAAGTAACCTTGCTAAATTTGCTTTAACATATATAAATGGTGATTTTATTTTCATTTCAATGGAGAGTTAAAATAAAATCACACTGAAAAATTCAATGTCTACTACCTAAGATTCCCAAGTAAAGGAACAAAATTTTATAACACATAAAACAGTTGGTTGCAAAGTCGCTGAAAAGGTTTTCCTGTTATTTTAACTTTTACTCTCAGGCATAAAGTTTAATTTTCACTGACATGCCACAGGCAGATGACACAGACACCACTTTCCAACAAAGGTAAATGGAGTCTGCAACATCAGAGCCAGGTAAAACTCTGGGTAAAGAGTGATGAGCATTACTGCATGGTCACCATTTCTCTGGGAGTGGTGTTTATTGATGAACCACAGAGTGCTTGATCAGAACACACAAACTCCATAGGGAGGCCATGGCTCCGCACAGAGAGAGAGGATCATACCCATTGCTGGTAAAATGTCAGCATTGTCAGGAAGCAGCCCGCAATTGGCCATTTAAGTCATTCATTCAGGTTCTAGGCATGATGGCCATCTACCAGCTTCTCTACCACTAGCAAAATGCCATAGCATTGGAGGTGTTATGGACCAGGCCAAACCGCTCAAAACATTTCAAGAAGGTAGTCCAGACCCTAACTTTGCTATTTGATTTAAGCAAGTGCACAGTGGATATTCCAGGAGAGAATCAGCTGGTCAAACCACTTAGTTTTAAACAAAACAGAATTTACTTACAAGATTACTGAGTGAAACACAAAGAACAGAATATCGACTAACCTATTCTACCCAAAAACCCAACAGACTCTCTCAACTTAATGATGCTATTTCAAAATAGTTGCAACAATCTCCACTAACACCCTTGACACGAAAGGTAAAATCAAACAAGTTCATACTGGAATGAAGTCAGAGAGAGAGAGAGAGAGTCCAACAGCCTTCACACACTCACACACACACACAGATGCATTAAAACCAAACCGGGAGAAAAAACCGAGCTGAGAGAACTTGCCACTTCACTTTCATTATACAAATTTTTTTTGTGAACTTGAAAGTCTTCTTTCTGAGGCAGTATCCGTTAGCTGTTAACACATTGGCCCTAAAATCCATCCAAACTCAGACTTTTCGGAACCTCTGTCATTTACAAACTCTCATAAAAAAACAACCAGGGACAACCTAACCTTGTTAAAGGAACAGGTTCGTCACAACTTTTCAGCACCATCACTTCCTTCTCCCATCTTCTACCTTATTCCTTTAGACTCTACAACATTCTAGCTTATAATGTAATCCATAGGCAGAATATTCAACAACATGTTCCAAATTTGATCAAGTACCCTTTTTTTCTCAAAACTTATTCAAAATTACAGTGTATGTAATGAAACTTCACTTAGTTGAGTGATGGAAATATCATGAGATCAATACGAACCAACATTTACTTTGATATTTACACATCAGAGAAATGCAAAGCGAGCTTTAATGTACAACTAAAGCTGAGATCTAAAATGTAAACATTCAATTTCACAAAATAATGGGAATGAACTAATGTATGAGTAAATGTTTATTATAAATATTCCAACACACAAATTGTATTCAAACCATTTTCCCATTTCTTACGGATATACTTCTGGGGAAAATATACTTTCAGACTTCTACATCATTGTAAAATTTAGAAGAGGAAATAAATTCATGTCTTATGCAATCAATTGGTGTCTGCTTATTTTAGTTCCTCTAAACATAAAAATTAATGTTTGAGATTGAAATGTTAACATAAGAATATGTTCTTTCAATTGTGAAGTCTAGTTGTTTTTGACCAAACATGATGTAACTGAAAGTCTATTTCTTTGCTTTAGAGGTCTGAAGTGAAAAAAGATTAGAGAAGAATGTACCTTATGGACAGGGTCCACAATGAATAAATTCATAATTCATCACAAAGTTCGCAGTTTGAGATTGGAAAAATATGAATGAAGTCCTTCTCTACTTTGTTTCTAAAGAAAAGCATTAAAAACTTCAAATTGGAAGATATTGTGGTTTCTTTCAGGTTCTGAAGTTGTTTCAAAAACAAAGATTTTTACATGCTCCAAGGCATATAGTTTTATTTATACTCATTCTTTTACATTACAACTTGCAATGTAACTCACATCTTTTGTTGGAAACCCCTCCAAATTCTTCCTGGAAGTGTTGAGCACAAGTCCTCTTCTGATACTGTTTGGCAATGATGAAAGCCTATGCTGAGCCTGTTTTGGAACTTTACTAAGCTTCCGACCTTGATCTCATTTAATGAGATTTCATTAGTAACTTTTTCATACGTTAAAGCAATATTTTAAAGTAGGGTATAAAAGTAATCTGAAATATATTCCTGAATGAGCACTTACCTGATTGGATCCAATGCCTTATCTGCCACTTCTGAGGCCATGTTTGGAGTTGAACAGATGATGTTACAATTGTACGCAAATAAGAATGTGTTCATGTCTTTGTGGGCATTGTAACATGATGCACTGGAAAGAGAAATAAGTAGCATGTGAACATTGGTGAAATATTCAGTCAGACTGAACATTCCGTTTTAAGTGAAGACATAGTACTCATATTTACCTGAGTATGTAAATGCTTGCTCACTGCTGCAGCTATAGAGGTAATATAGTTAATTTACTGTAACACAACCTAGAAATTCAACTATATCACAGAATGTAAAACACACTGCTTGGCTCTACTAGGGCTGTTTGGCAAGCTTGTAACATTTGTGTTATTTGTTTATTATAGCCCAGACATTTTGATAATGAGAAAGTTGTTTCTGTAGTAGAGGTGAGAGTTGCACATGGGGACATTGCAAAATCCTTGAAATAGCACACCTTAAGGAATTGTATGGGAAATTGAAGATTCCAATGTACATTTCCTCTACTTCTGGAACCCTCCAACAGTATCCATTTAAATTTAAGAATTCAGAGGGTTCTGCTGCAGTTAAATAAATAGTTACTCAGGAAAAATGAGACAATTAGAAATCCAGTCTAACTCCAGAGTAACTTTTCAATTTACAACACATACCCTGAATCACATCCTCCCCCAAACCCCAAACATACACACAGATCCTGACCTGACACCCTCCTCTCCCCCCAATACTGGACCCTATACCTTCCTGCGATACTGACTCTCCAATCCTGTCCACTGCCTGACCCAACACCACTCTCCCACCAGGACTCCAAACCTCACAATTGCTGCTAAAATCTGATACCCTCCCTCCACACACCATCTGACATGTCAACCCCTTTCTGCAAATGGGATCCAAAACACTATTCCTCTGCTGTTGGACATGGCACTCCCTAAACATCAACCTGTTATTCACCCCAATGCTGTGACTCAACTCAAACCCTCTCTTTCACAAGACCAGGTATTGCCCCACCTCGGCTCCCATCTGCCCCAACCTGCCCTAAATACTTGTACACTTAACTGATCTCTTCTCCTCTTACATCCTGGCACCTTACCCATCTGATGCCCAAATCATCCGGTACACTATCCCTTATGCACCTGGCATTTTGATCTGACCTCAGGAGCTGTCAAAGTGTAGCCTATGATGCTAGATTTAATTTACAGAATACAGCATGTGTGTTCACTGCCTTCCCCCAATTGTTCTATACCACTTAGGACCTAGAATCATGCAATCAAATAGTATAGATGAGGACCTTCAGCCTATTGAGCCAATATTGTGAAAACTGCACTAAATTTACATTAATCCCATTTTCCAGCATTAGACCTGTGGCCTTGAATGTTTTGACAATTCAGTTGCTCATCCAAGTACTTTTTCAAAGTTGTGAGGTTACCCGTCTCAACTACCCTGCTGGGCAGTGCATTCCAGAACCCCCACCCTCTGGGTGAAAGACATTTTCCTCAAATCCCCTCTAAACCTTCTGTTTTCCATATTTAAAGTGTTTTCCCTTAGTACCAACACTTTAACTAAGGGGACCAGCAGCATTTTGTCCACCCTGTCCATGTGCCTCATAATCCTATATACCTCTATCAGGACTCCCTCAATCTTCTCTACTGCAAGAAAACAACTCAGGCTTTTCCAGCGTCACTTCATGGTTAAACTGTTCAATCCCAGGCAAGATCCTGGTGAATCTACTCTCCATCCCCTCCAGTGCAATCACATCCTTTTTATAGTGTAACGACGAAAACTGCATACTGTCCAAGTTCTGTACAGCTCCAACCTAACCTCCCTGCTCTGATAATCTATGTCTCGACTAGTAAAGGTAAGTGTCCCATATGCCTTTATCTACACTCTCACCTTCTGGGATCTGTCGACAACATCTCTGTTCCTCTGAGCTTCCTACTGCCCTGCCATTTACTGAGTACTCCTTTGTCTCATTATATTTCTAAAGTGCATCACCTCTCACTGATCAGGGTTAAATTCCAACTGCCATTGATTTGTTCATCTGAACAATCCATTCATAGCCTCCTGTAAGTTAAGACCTTCTTATTCATTGTCAACCACCCGGCCTGTCATATCTACTGTATGGCTCTACATTTCTCAAAGAGCCCTGATTGGAATTTCCTCTCAGAAATGTGAAGCTCTTTTGTTTAGTGAAAAGGAGCAGAGTGAAAATCTGAGTGTGACTGTCACTCCTCAGAAAATCCAGCCCTATGAATCAGATACTGGAACTTGGGAGTCTCTGCCAATATGTCAAGGCAACCGGCATCTCTCAAATGGTAAGTTAAAGTAAATAGTAAGTTAAAGAGTTGAGCATGGGGTGTAGTGTCTCTGGACTCAAGCCATCATAATGGATGGTGCAGGGAAACAGATTCAAACTTTAGTTTGATGATTGTGTTAAGCTCCTTCTATCTGTTTATAAATATAGAAGGCAGATTCTTATATGAGTCTGAGAAATGAGAGCTATGATGGATTTATGGTAGAATAGGTAAGGAGCCTATCTTGATGCTGAGAGCATCTCACTGAATATTTTATGCATTTGTCATGTGGTATGGTGCATTACTCTCTAGGCAGTGGTGAGATGCCATCTAAAGGGGATTACAACTTGTTAAATGCTTTATAATTCCACAAGTTATCTCATTAATATTCAGTGAAACATCTCATTAAACAACATGGACATCAGAGTGGATACCTGGTGAATCTGTTTATCACTGGCTCTGAACTCCTCCATGTTGGCACCAGCACTTACTCCCGGTGATACGAGCTAGTGACAGCAGGAATAGGAGGATAGAGCAGATGAATGCATGGCTGAGGAGCTGTTGAAAGGGAGAAGGATTCACATTTTTGGATCATTGAAATCTCTTTTGGGGTAGAAGTGACCTGTTCAAGAAGGACGGACTGCACCTAAATTGGAAGGGGACTAATATACTGGCAGGAAGATTTGCTACAGCTGTTCGGGAGGATTTAAACTAGTAAGGTGGTGGGATAGGACCCAGAGAGATAGTGAGGAAAGAGATCAATCTGAGACTGGTACAGTTGAGAACAGAAGCGAGTCAAACAGTCGGGACAGGCAGGGACAAGGTAGGACTAATAAATTAAACTGCATTTATTTCAATGCAAGAGGCCTAACAGGGAAGGAAGATGAACTCAGGGCATGGTTAGGAACATGAGACTGGGATATCATAGCAATTACAGAAACATGGCTTAGGGA
>NC_057715.1:80502854-80504150 GCF_004010195.1 Chiloscyllium plagiosum | reverse complement strand
TATCATAGCAATTACAGTAACATGGCTCAAGGATGGGCAGGACTAGCAGCTTAATGTTTCAGGATACAAATGCTACAGGAAGGATAAAAAGGGAGGCAAGAGAGGAGGGGGAGTGGTGTTTTTGTTAAAGGATAGCATTACAGCTGTACTAAAGGAGGATATTCCTGGAAATACATCCAGGGAAGTTATTTGGGTGGAACTGAGAAATAAGAAAGGGATGATCACCTTATTGGGATTGTATTATAGACCCCCTAATAGTCAGAGGGAAATTGAGAAACAAATTTATTAGGAGATCTCAGCTATCTGAAAGAATAATAGGGTGGTTATTGTAGGGGAATTTAACTTACCAAACATAGACTGGGACTGCCATAGTGTTAAGGGTTTAGATGGAAAGGAATTTGTTAAGTCTGTACAAGAAGATTTTCTGATTCAGTGTGTGGATGTACCTACTAGAGAAGGTGCAAAACTTGACCTACTCTTGGGAAATAAGGCAGGGCAGGTGACTGAGGTGTCAGTGGGGGTGCACTTTGGGGTCAGCGACCATAATTCTATTAGATTTAAAATTGTGATAGAAAAGGATAGACCAGATCTAAAAGTTGAAGTTCTAAATTGGGGAAAGACCAATTTTGATGGTATTAGGCAAGAACTTTCGAAAGCTGTTTGGGGGCAGATGTTCGCAGGTAAAGGGACGGCTGGAAAATGGGAAGCCTTCAGAAATGAGATGACGAGAATCGAGAGAAAGTATCTTCCTGTTAGAGTGAATGGAGAGGCTGGTAGGTATAGGGAATGCTGGATGACTAAAGAAATTGAAGGTTTGGTTAAGAAAAAGAAGGAAACATATGTCAGGTATAGACAGGATAGATTGAGTGAATCCTGAGAAGAGTATAAAGGCAGTAGGATTATATTTAAGAGGGAAATCAGGAGGGCAAAAAGGGGACATGAGATAGCTTTGGCAAATAGAATTAAGGAGAATCCAAAGGGTTTTTAAAAATACATTAAGGACAAAAGGGTAACTAGGGAGAGAATAGGGCCCCTCAAAGATCAGCAAGGCCACCTTTGTGTGGAGCCGCAGAAAATAGAGGAGATACTAAACAAGTATTTTGCATCAGTATTTACTGTGGAAAAGGACATGGAAGATATAGAATGTAGGGAAATAGATGGTGACATCTTGAAAAATGTCCAGATTACAGTGGAGGAAGTGCTGGATGTCTTGAAATGCATAAAGGTGGATAAATCCCCAGGACCTGATCAGGTGTACCCTAGTACTCTGTGGGAAGCTAGGGAAGTGATTGCTGG
>NC_057715.1:80453431-80501954 GCF_004010195.1 Chiloscyllium plagiosum | reverse complement strand
TGTTGCCAGGGTTGGAGGATTTGAGCTATAGGGAGAGGCTGAACAGGCTGGGGCTGTTTTCCCTGGAGCGTTGGAGGCTGAGGGGTGACCTTATAGAAGTTTAAAAAATGATGAGGGGCATGGATAGGATAAATAGACAAAGTCTTTTCCCTGGGTTGGGGAGTTCAGAACTAGAGGGTATAGGTTTAGGGTGAGAGGGGAAAGATATAAAAGGGACCTAAGGGGCAACTTTTTCACACAGAGAGTAGTCCATGTATGGAATGAGCTGCCAGAGGAAGTGGTGGAGGCTGGTACAATTGCAACATTTACAAGGTATTTGTAAATGAATAGGTATTAGATGAATAGGAAGGGTTTGGAGGGATATGGGCTGGGTGCTGGCAGGTGGGACTAGATTGGGTTGGGATATCTGGTTGGCATGGATGGGTTCGACTGAAGGGTCTGTTTCCGTGCTGTACATCTCTATGAATCTATGACCTCAGACCACTCTCCATGGAACTAGCCATGTGCACTCACATCCACAGACATTGGAATCCAACTTATGGCAGCCTTGAACAACCCTCATGGCATATCTGTGATCCAATTCCAGGATGTTTCTACACTTCAATGCTGCACCTCATGCTGCACCAACAGCTCTCGTTGTCATGCTGAAGTAAGGACACTGTGTGTTCAGGGACATGTACCCAGCTCATGGACTGACCAGGCTGCAACTTCAGGCTGTTTGCTTGCTGTCATAATGCTCACTCAGTCTGAGTCTACTTGAATAATTACAGTCTCCCTGCCTTTCCTTGTCTTATCTTGCTGTTTAGCAGAGATGCAAAGCCTACAAACTTATCATGGTTGTTTGCATGCCTCAGTGAAGGGAGAGGAGCAAAAGGGTCCAGGCATAGTTAACCAAAAGCAGTGTGCAAAACAAGACTAGGACCTTGGGCATTGCTCAGGGTGATCAGAGTCAGGGCCATTTCCTCATAAGGGGTGAGGAATTGAATGACAAAGATGCCACCAATTGATTTGATTCTTTTGGCCCTCCACTGAGCTGCATTCCTCATGGAATGAGAGAGGTGCATGCATTGACAAAGATGAAAGTTGTTATCTCAGCTATTACTGTTTGTGCAGGTGGGGTCATGTCTTGAGCAAATGCTTAGGTTTTGCAGAGGGCATGCAGGGTTTGTGATGCTGGAGGTGGGGGTGAGTGTGAGCAGATGAGAGAAGATATTGAGAGATGAATAGAGCATGAGCCTTGATGGAAGGTGGGTTCATTAGCAGAGACAGTAATGTGAGGTGTCAGAGAAAAAGGTGATAGCACCTTACACGGTGGCATCTACACTAGTGAAGTAAAGAAGGTCATTGATCTTCTTCCTAAACTAGTGCACATTCCTAAAGTTGGTTGAGACTACACTGACCCAGGTGACAACCTTGGACCAGGCTGGCATTGTGGCCTCCACTGCTGGTCCTGGGGCAAGAGGACATTCCACATCTGCGTCATCTCATCTACCAGGAACTCCAGATGCCTGTTCACAAAGTGGGATGCCCAGTTGCCCCAGTCTGTCTTGTCTGGTGTCAGAGACCATAGCAGGCAGCTCCAAACTGACAGTGTTCTCTTAGTGCACAACTGGCTTCTAAATATGGTGCAGGCACAAGGGATGCCTGTCTTCCAGTGGATATCTGCTGAGTGGTGAGTTGTTCCAGAAACAACACATGGTAGAATGTGGACAGAATCAGATTTGAGGGCTGTCTTAGAGCTGGGGTACATAGTGAGGCAAGTTTGGTGAGCCTCTTTGGGGCAAAAATCCCTCCAAAGCATTTGACACAATTTGTACTTAGCCAATGAAGGTAAAATTCAGTCATAGGGTTTGCTTTTGCTTGTTTTCCTTCATTTGTGAAAAAAATATATTCAGTTAAAGAATGTCTGGAGCCTTGTATGAATATAACTTAGCAAGCAACCACCTTGTTAAAAAAACAGAAAGATTAAACTTCTGATTTATGAAGTTAGATTTCATTCTGGGGTCTTGTCCAATATTACCATCCAATGGAATCATAACAAGAGTGATGGTCTTGGTGGCTGGTGATATTGTAAAATATATCACACAGATTTTCATCACACAGCTTATCTTCTTTGTTTCTTAACACATCCTTACTCTATTTTCACTCTTTACTCTATGAGACCATACAATGAGATCGTGGCTAATCTAATAACTCAATTTCACTTTTCTGCCTTTTTCCCTTGATTTCCTTACTGTCAAAATCTACCTACATTGTTTAATTAATTTTGACTTCAAATTCCATCATCTGCCATAGTCTCCCAGTGGGTCTCAGAATATAGTCCAATGAGAATACTACTAGACCACTGTCTCTCCTAATTTCGCCTTGGTTAAGGGGCCAAACACCATTTACTGTTTTCCAGGTGTGAGCTCACTTCTGTACTTGATTAACTTCAGCAAGACTTCCCTTTTTTTAAATACGTTATTCCCCTTTTTTGAATACTTCATTCCCTTTGACATATATAGATCAATAGTTCATTTACCTTCCCAATTACCTGCTGAACATGTTTTGCTAGTTTTGTTTTGTGATTTACACAAAAGGACACCCAAATCCCATTGTGCTGTAGCTTTCTGCAGTCTTTGAATTACATTAAACTTGAATTTATATTTGAATAATATTCAGTTCCTCCACTCTTCCTGTCAAAATGCAAAACTTCTCATTTTCCAACATTATATTCCATTTGCCAAGTTTTTACCCACTCACATAATCTATCTAAATCCCTCTTTGCTTCATCCTCGCCATTTGCCTTCCCATCTATTTTTGTATCATCTACAAATTTGGCAACAATACATTAATAGACATTGTAAATATTTGTGGCCCCAGTACTGATTCCTGTGGCATTCCACTAGTTTCAGGTTGCTATCCTGAAAATGCTCCACTTACCATAACTCTGTCTTCTATTAGGTAGCCAGTCCTCTTTCTATCTAATTTATTACCTCCAAATCCATGTGCTCTTATCTCATTAAGTAACCTAATGTGTGGTACCTTATCAAAATGCCTTCTAGAAATCCAAGTAGATTACATTAAATGCTTCCCCTTTATCCTGCATGTTATCTCCTCAAAGAATTCTAGTAAATATGTCAGGAATGAATTCTTTCATGAAGCCATGCAGATTGTGTTTGATCATATTATGCATTTCTAAATGCACTCCTATTATAACTTTTATAATAGATTCGAACATTTCCCAATAACAAATGTTAAGCTAACTGGCCTACATTTATATGTTTTACATCTCCTTCCCTTTTTGAATAAAGATGTTGCTTTGGCAGTTTTCCAATCCTCCAGCACTTTTGCACAATTTAAGGATTCTTGCAGGAATTGCTTCCAAAGGTTCCTATCTCTGTAGTTACTTTGTTTAAAATCCTAGGATGCATCCCACCAGGTCCAAGGGACATACCAGTCTTTAGCCCCATTAATTTCATAAGTTACTTTTCTCTAGTGATTGATATTGTATTTATTTCCTCTCTCCTTTTTGCCCCCTGATTTGTTCGTACTTTTGGAATGCTATAGGGGTAATCTACAGTGAAAGCTTATGCAAAGTATTTAGTCAACTCCTCTGCAGTTACCTTTTTCTCATTATTATGTCCCCAATCTCATTCTCTAAGGGGCCTACACTCAGTTTGACTTCTCTCTTCCTTTTTATATATTTAAAGAAGACCTTGGCTGTTTGTCCTGATATTAGTTGCAAGTTTACCCTCAAAGCTTACTTTCTCCTTCCTTTTTTTGTTCATCTTTTGTTGTTTATTTTCCTCAAATCTTCATGTTGGCCACAAATTTTTGTTACAATGCAAATTCTCTTTCAACTTGATGCCATCCTCAACTTCCCCGGCTAATTTTGGCTAGTTTACCCCCTTTCTTGAATTTTTCTTTCTTACTGGAATATATCATTGCTATGAGGAGAAAGTGAGGTCTGCAGATGCTGGAGATCAGAGCTGAAAATGTGTTGCTGGAAAAGCGCAGCAGGTCAGGCAGCATCCAGGGAACAGGAGAATCGACGTTTCGGGCATAAGCCCTTCTTTCAGGGCATAAGCCCTCCTGAAGAAGGGCTTATGCCCGAAACGTCGATTCTCCTGTTCCCTGGATGCTGCCTGACCTGCTGCACTTTTCCAGCAACACATTTATATCATTGCTATGAGCCAAGAACTACTTTCTTGAAAACTATCATTTTTCTCAACCATCCTTGCTGCTAAATTCCTTTCCCAATCCACTCCAGCCAATTCTAAACTCATTCTCTTGTAAGTAGCTTTAATTAAGCTTGTTTCTCTGCGAAGTTCCTACTCTCAGACTGAATGCTAAATTCTACCAGGCTACAGTCACTATTTTCTAGGGCATCTTTTACTCAAAAATTATTATTAAATCTGCCTTTTTACCCATCACCAGATCCAAAATAGCCTGATTCCTGGTTGGATTCACAACACATGGTAGTAGGGAAGTGTCCCAAATATACACTATGAATTATTCCTTGTGGCTACTTCTGTTAACCTGATGATTCCAGTCTTCATGAAAGCTTAAATTGACCCATATTAATATACTGCTCTTTTTTTTAACAATTCTTTTTCTCTGTTCTGCCATACAGCTATAATGAGGGGGCTTATAGACAAGTGTCTTCTTTCCCCTTGTTATTAACTCATTAGTCTCTTTCAAAGAAGATATGTATATGCCACTGCCATTTCTGATAAAGCAGTATTGATCAATAATATAATCATAAGCAGAAGCTCAGCCACAGGCATCACATACATGTTGGTGTAACCCGATGGTCTTTAGGGGTTTAGCAATAGGATAGGTCTTCTCTTAGTCAGACAGCATGAGCTTAGATACAAAATAAATTACCATCTATGCTACCTGTGTTTTTAACCATTATTACAAATTGCTGTTAGAAATTGAGCATGTGAATTACATTACCTGTAATAAAGACCAAATATAAAAACAGCCAAACCGATGAGTGCAGGTGTAATTAAGTGTAGTAAAAGATGTTCCATCACAGCAAAATAAAATGCAATTTTTTCCCCAAAGTAGCTTCTAATCTTCCATAATGGCTGCAATCTGTAGGTTCTGGCCCACAGATTAAGAAGGTCATTCCAATTTTTATGTGGATCTGCCGAAAGTTAACAAGACCTATTACACTTAATGCATATTTGCAATGTAAATGTAAATCAGGCATTACAAGCAGTGAAACAAAAACCATTTTGATTCCTTTACTCCCAATTAAATAAGCCAATGAACATAGATTGCAGAAGGACTTTCTGTTAAGGAGGAGAGATACAATTGTATATGATAATTACAACCATTTCTACTTGAAGTTGCACCCTAGGATTAGTTTTGGTTCTAGATTTGGTTCTTGATAAAAGTGCTGATTCCTGAGGTTTTGTTCAACAAAGGCATTGCCCCAACTAATTTGTTATTTAAATATAGAGACTATCAGAGCTGTCCTGGCCGTATCACCACAAGATTTCTAATATGTTCTCTTCTAACAAGAGTTATGTGTTAGCAATCACAAAGTTTCTCAGAGCAACTCTGAAGAGGTAGGAAATGAAATATTTCAAAACAGGAAAAGGGCAGAAGTGAGAAATTACTGGGGAGTAAACTAGCTGTCGGGGGATAAAACTCAGAATAGCGGGAAAGATTGCAAGATGGACATAGTATTCAAGCATAGGGATAAGTAGGCAGATTGCAAACACTTCTACATGGCGAAGACAAAGCACTTCTCCAGCTGACTCAAACAGTGCCATAAAAGAATATACTGTGCAAGAAAGAAACACTTTTGTGGACACTTTTCACACTGTATTAATCAGGACAGTTAATAAGAATACAAAGATGTACAACATCTTTATAATGCATGAGAAGAGGCTGCTAATTATTGGCAAGTGGATTCTGATTTGGAAAGACCACGCAGCATGCATCAGTTAAACGATGTCTGACAGTTAACTGCCAAGCTTTGTTTAAATTTAAACCAACTAGGTTGACTGACTGATTAAGGCATAGCTCTGAGAAATGAAGCAGAAATGCCTATTTTGTTCAGTTGCAACAAGCGTGGCATGTGCATTTTTCTTTTGCTTGCAAAGAAGAGAGCTTTGTATTTTAATGTATGTAGCACAAGTGTGGGCGGCACGGTGGCACAGTGGTTAGCACTGCTGCCTCGCAGCGCCAGAGACCCGGGTTCAATTCCCGACTCAGGCAACTGACTGTGTGGAGTTTACACGTTCTCCCCGTGTCTGCGTGGGTTTCCTCCGGGTGCTCCGGTTTCCTCCCACAGTCCAAAGATGTGCAGGTTAGGTGAATTGGCCATACTAAATTGCCCGTAGTGTTAGGTAAGGGGTAAATGTAGGGGTATGGGTGGGTTTCGCTTCGGCGGGTCGGTGTGGACTTGTTGGGCCGAAGGGCCTGTTTCCACACTGTAATCTAATCTAATCTAATCTAATATTATGAACCAGACTGACAATTGTAATTCGATTGTCTGCATAACACTCACAATTATTTAGTAAATTTTTTTTAGATTACTTACAGTGTGGAAATAGGCCCTTCGGCCCAACAAATTCACACCGACCCTCCGAACAGCAACCCACCCAGACCCATTCCCCTACAATTACTCCTTCACCTAACAATACTGGCAATTTAGCATGGACAATTCACCTAACCTGCACATTCTTTTGGACTGTGGGAGGAAACTGGAGCACCTGGAGGAAACCCACGCAGACACGGGGAGAATGTGCAAACTCCACACAGACAGTTGCCTGACGCGGGAATTGAACTGGGTCTCTGGCGCTGTGAGGCAGCAGTGCGAACGACTATGCCACCATGCCGCCCACAAAATCATTATGTCTCACCTAAGACTGGACATTGCTCGCAAAGCTCTAAACAGTCTCACAGTTGGTTTTAACTCAGCTTCAACATAGTTTATCTTTTCTTTTCACAATACTCAAGGTTTGCAGTACGAAATGACTAAATGCATTAACGTTAATGATCCAGTCCTTTTTGCATCCTTTTGCATGGTGGGTTTTCTGAGGCTAGGGAGCCCTGGGCATCAATATTTTTTAAAAAATTAGACCACTGTTAAGATGAAGGCATATAACCTTCTTAAAAGGTTTCAACAACTGACCATTGAACATTGGTGGGCCTCTTGCTCCTCGTTCCATGTCCACTCAAACTGGAATTGATGTGTTTGAGGTGAGTTGGAATTCTGCTTCAGACATTAAATGTTTTTAGCCTCTTACCTAATGAAAACCCTCACATCTGGGATTTGAAATGACCACCCAGGGAGTTTGTGTTACAAACTGAGGCAAAAACTGATGTCTGTTTTTTTCAGACAGAAGATAGCATGTGATTCTATGGTTGTATTATATTCTGTAACCAGTCAGAACATTAGAAACAGAAAGATTAGTATATTCCAGTAAGTTGGGGGCAGTTTAAACTTAAAACAAGCTTCCTGCATTTGAACTGAAGAGATGTTCAATTTCAAAACATCCAAACAAAATCCATGTGAGGATCTGCAGATATGCATCACTTATATGTTTACAGTGACTGATGTGCAAAATATAAGCTAAGCCAGAG
Source organism: Chiloscyllium plagiosum (assembly GCF_004010195.1). NCBI lineage: Eukaryota > Metazoa > Chordata > Chondrichthyes > Orectolobiformes > Hemiscylliidae > Chiloscyllium > Chiloscyllium plagiosum. Next base: position 80,494,367 of record NC_057715.1, on the reverse strand, counting down.
ACTAAACTCTAAAAAATAACAAAAACTGCTGCAGAAACTCAGCAGGTCTGGCAGCATCTGAAGAGAGAAAAACAGAGTTAACGTTTCAAATTCAGTTATCATTGTTTAAAATTTTGTGATGCTGAGCAAAGATTAAAGTTGCTAATATGGAATCTTGCACCTATTATTAACTGATAACTTGTATTTATATCGTACCTTTAACATAAGAAACTATGGAACTAAAGTGCTTCACAAAAATGTATATAGGTAAAATTTGCCACTAAGCCAAATAAACAGACTTCTAGACACCTGACGAAATTTACAATCAATGAAGTAGATTTTAAAGATTGCTTTAAAAAATGAGAGAGAGAGGGAGAGAGATGGAAAATACTAGATAAGGCATAAACCACAATCTTGTATCAACTAGTTACTTGAATATCTGATATAATATCCAGTCTCACCAATATTCATCTGTGGCTAGTCACATTGGTCATGAGGCTTGCACCACTTACCACCATTTATTGTTTTCTGTGTTTTTAGTGTTTTCTCTTCACATATGGGCCCTTCATGTAGTGTGAAGGCTGATGTAAATGCTTTCTTCATTAACAAGTATTGTAAAGTGGAAATACTGTCTTTCTCTCCTCTTACTTTCTCAGTATCTGTTTGTCAGAAATAACAATGTGTTTTATTAATAATAATAATAATAATAATAATGAAAAACTTTGTCCAAATATAAATCTCTACATAATCAATACTGAGTTCAATGTTATTCAAAAATTATGTGAGCTGTGAGGCACAGTGGATAGTTAGCCTGTCTCTGAGCCAGAGGGTCTGGGTTCAAGCCTCATTCAAGGACTTTGATGGCTGTGGAAGACAGGTTCACATATAACGTGGTCACACAGGTTGAGCATAAATGGTAAATTCTTCCAATGTATACCACTGGCAGGTGATAAAAGTGGGAAGGATTTCTGGTCATCCCAGATAAAAGTATGCTCCTGTCTTAGGCTCCCTCTTAATTACTACCTTATCCTCTTTCTACTGTGTTGGATGTGCAAGCTGCTTATGGTGTGACCCTTCCTGACCCTGCCCCTTCTCTGATCCAGGCCTTTCCCTTCTGAATTTCTGTTTTCAGCCACCCAAGAACTGTCAGTTTCGTAGCAACAGTGATATCGAAAAGAGAGGAAAGAAAACCATATCTCTGATGATGAAGCATTGTTACTTGCTCTGACACTCACAGCCATAAGCTCCAACACTAACATTATATGCTCATTAGATAATATCGAAGTATTGGCGTCTGCATGTGCACTCTGTCTGTACCAGGACCTGGATGGACATCAGTAACATGGGGGAGAAAGGGCAATTTTTGGTTATGTCACTGGAGGATGAGGTCAAAGACAAGTTCTTTTGCAGAAGATTCCGATAAGAACTTAAAAGATCCAGCATATAGCAGAATGCTGATGAACAGGAGGAAAAAGAACATTATCTTTACTTAAGTACAGCTATTGAGTAGGTGTGAAAGGAACTATTCCAAAATGACGGAGAGTTGATGTTTCGGGCCTGATGAAGGTCTTATACCCGAAACAACGATTCTCCTGCTTCTGCTCCTTGGATGCTGCCTGCCCGGCTGTGCTTTTCCAGTACCACTCTCTTCGACTCTGATCTCCAGCATCTGCAGTCCTCACTTTCTCTCTATTCCAAAATGATGTCAGATCAAGTGGAACTAGAGCTTGGGTCTGTAGGGCTCCTGATAAAATGTTCTGTCTTACTATCCTCTATATCTAGTTTTGTTTAATAAAGCCCCTGTTGCTGTGAACTCACAAGAATGTAGATTTCGTATTATTACATGGTGGCAAGTGAGGCCAAACCCTCTGACCTAGAGGGAGACAGGAAGAGCCGAAAATGAATACGAGTGATGGCAAAGCTCAAGACCACTCAGAGGGTGGGGAAAAGCCCAAAGTGAAGGAAAGCAGCAGTATAAGTTGGCAAACAATGGATTTAGAGGTTCATCTAGACATTGGCCTGCAGAATTGAAAGTCCCTCAGAAAGTTGAAAAGCACAAGAGAAGAACCACAGTTAACTAAAAGGGGAAATTAACCAGCAACAGTGATTAAGTCCTGATGAGTGCAAGGCAAATAGCTTCAACATAACATATCTATTTTTTCAGCAATACTCCAGTTCTGTAGTACCAAATGATGATTAATATTATTAATTACTTTAAATTCCTCACTTTTATGAGACTTGTTGACCCTGTAATTTCTCGCACATTCTTTCATATTCTACAGTGAAGTCATAGAGTCACAGAGATGTACAGCATGGAGACAGACCCTTCGGTCCAACCCGTCCATGCTGACCAGATATCCCAACCCAATCTAGTCCCACCTGCCAGCACCCGGCCCATATCCCTCCAAACCCTTCCTATTCATATACCCATCCAAATGCCTCTTAAATGATGCAATTGTACCAGCCTCCACCACATCCTCTGGCAGCTCATTCCATACCCGTATCACTCTGTGTGAAAATGTTGCCCCTTAGGTCTCTAGTCAAAAACAAAATAATTCATTAACACCTTTGCCATTGTTATTTCCCATTTAAAATCCCTTTCCCATCACTAAGGGATCCATTTTTACTAACCATTAATAAAAACAAAATATTGTGGGTGCTGGAAATTTGAAATAAGAAACAGACATTGCTAGAGAAACTCAGCAGGTCTGGCAGAAGTAGAGTTAATGTTTCCACTTCCGAAGAAGAGCAACAGGAGTTTAAATATCAACACTGTTTTCTCTCCACAGATGCTAGGAGAAAGTAAGGACTGCAGATGCTGGAGATCAGAGTTGAAAAGTATGGTGCTAGAAAAGCACAGCTGGTCAGGCAGCATCAGAGGAGCAGGAGAGTCGTCATTCCTGATGAAGAGCTCATGCTCGAAACGTCGACTCTCCTGCTCCTCAGGTGCTGCCTGACCGGCTGTGCTTTCCCAGCATCACATTTTTCAACTTTCCACCAATGCTGTGCTTCTCCAGAAATCTCTGTTTTGTTTTTAGTTTACTAACTTCTCCCTTTTTTATTTTTCTGTGAATGGCATTTAAATCTGTTTTTATATTTCCTGATCTTTGTTACTTCTTAGCTCTTCCTCTACACATTTGACATCCTGATTTTCTGTGCTAAGGTGCTTTCTCCCTGTTGCCTTCACCTTGTCATTTATCATCAGGGCCACACCTCCTTCTTTTTAACATGTCTAACTCTTCTATAAGCTATACCCTGGAATATTTAGTTCACAACGACACCTCATTTATAGCTACAATATCAAACACATTGATATCTATTTGAGTCATTAATTCAACTATCTTGTAATATTTTGTGCATTCAGGAACAGCCCCTTTAATTTTAATGCTTTACTTCACAAAGGTGGTTAAAAGTCACACAACACCAGGTTATAGTCCAACAGGTTTATTTGGAAACACTAGTTTTCGCAGCACTACTCCTTCATCTGGTAGCTTCTAAAGCTAGTGCTTCCAAATAAACCTGTTGGACTATAACCTGGTGTTGTGTGATTTTTAACTTTGTCCACCCCAGTCCAACACCAGCACCTCCACATCATGGCTTCATAGATGTGACCTTAGGTGATATCCATATATTATCTTTGCTAAATTTCCTGCCCCTTCATGTCAAAATTTCCTTGATTTTATTCAAATCACTACTTTGATTTTTCTTCTCATATTCATATGTTCACGTATCCTTGTGTGAACATTCTTACTTATTATTTTAACGCTCCATCTATCACTCAAGATATTAAATTCATTAGCACTCTGGTCCTCGCCCTGTTTAAGTAGAGACCATCCGAAATGAACAGTTCCCGGTTTCCCCACTAATGGTGCCAGATGCCCATGAATTGAAACCTCTGCCAGCCACACCATCTTTAAGCCATTTATAGACTAAGATTGATGAATGACAATATTTTTGTGCCAGATTTATATGTGATACCATCCTGACACTTTGCTGACACTTGACAGTAGATTGATGAAGTGGTAATTGGTCAAATTAAGCTTCCTGCATTTTGTAGAAAGAACATATCTGGGGAACTTGTAATTTTGGGGTAGATGTCAATGTGGTAGCTGCACTGGAAAGATTGACTAGGGCTACAGCTAGTTCTGGGTCACAAATCTTCAATATTTCAGCTGGGAGTTTGTCAGAGCCAGGACATCCAGTGTGCTCAGCCATTTCTAGAAACCATAAGGAGTGAATTGAACTGGCTGATCACTGATGTTTAGAATGATGACCACCACAGGAAGAGATTGAGATGGGTCATGGCTGAAAATGGGTGTAAATGCTTCAGCATTGTGTTTTGTACCGATGTGATAACCACCCTCATGCTTTGAGGTTGAAATGTCTGTTAATGCCCCACCCCCCCACCCCACCTTCTCCTGTTGGTTGCTTAACTTTTCACCACCATTTACAACTGGATGCAGCAGGGTTACAAAGCATAGATCTGATCCATTGCATTGGATCCATTAGTTAAATCTATAACATTCTGTCTCTGCTGCTTGCACACATGTAATGCTGTATTTTAGCTTCACAAGGTTGGTACCACATGAGGGCTATGCCACATGCTGCTCCTGCCATATTCTCCTATACCCTTTATTGAGCCAGAGTTGCTATCTTGCTTGGTTGAGAGGGATGTGCAGGCCATGACATACAGATTGTGATGATTTGCACAAGTGCTGTAGTTGCTGGCATACTGTAGCTCATGAGTGTCCAGTTTTGAGCTGCCAAATCAGTCTGAACCTAATCATTTAGCATGGTAGTAATGTTACCCAAGTCAATACAAGGTGCCCTCAGTATGAAATTACGATTTCATCTTCATGAGAACTGTGCAATTGTCACTATTGTAAATACTCTCATGGACAGATGCATCTACAGCAGACAGGTTAGTGAGAATGAAGGGTTTTTCCCTTGCAATGGTACTCTCACCACCTGCCAGAGGCTGTATCAGACTACTTCAAACAAAACAAAGAAAGTTAGTTTAATGAATTGGGATAGTATGTCCCTCACTTGTCAGAATGACATACCTTTATCTTCAGAACTTTGCCAAAGTAAACACATTTCTGTTCCTTCATTAGGTTCTCCAACTATAAGGACATGATAACAGGTACAGCAAACAGGATATGATAAGTTTATTAAATATAAAATATTAAAACATCATTCAAGTATTGCAAAGCATCAAAACAGTGATAAGCTCTTTGATGGAGCACAAATTGTAATAATACAAGGAAAGCAAAAAATACTTCCAGAACAGAAAAACTGAAGCTGTAAATTGATGATTCCCTAAATTTACCTTTCTCCTTTTGTTTATCATTGGGTGTTTGGATTCCATTCAGAATGTGATGAACCTAAAACAAACAGAATTTGATGTATTTACTTTTTATAAAGAATGTTTTTGTCAGTGTATAATCATCTCAGTATTTTTGTTATACCTGTCTCTTATGCAGATATGGAACTATTAGATTGGAGGACTCACTAAATTGATATATTACTACTGCGTACTTTCCATCATGCTTCAATTAAAGTGTAGTAATGAGTAAAAGATTCAAATTAAATCTATTATTGAAATTCTATGAAGTAGTGCAGGTATTCCCTTATCTCAACAGAATAATTAAGTAATTCACACAATCTCTCCTAAGACACAACACCTAAGTACTTGGCGAAAAGAAACTAAATCTGATTTCAGATTATGTAGACATACCCAGGAAAGGTTTTGATGATTTATTTATTTCAATCAGCACAACTTCATGACAAACCCAGGGATGGTGATGATTCCAATCGAATGACTATGTCAGGCTATTGATTGACTACTCCTTGGGAGAACTTTCTCAGTTGTGGTACAAGCCACCACATATTAATGAGGAAGACCCTACATCATCAACAGAGTACTGTTCTAAAGCCGTAGAGCTCTAAACACAGCAAAAGGTGTTTAAAATCATTGTGACCCCACCAGTCAAACCTAACTATACTAAGGGCAGCACAGTGGCTTAGTAGTCAGCACTGCTGCCTCACAGTGCTAGGGTCCTGAGTTCAATTCCAGCCTTGGGCAGCTGTCTATGTAGAGTTTGCACACTGTCCCTGTGTCTGTGCGGGTTTCCTCCCACAATCCGAGGATGTGCAGGTTAGGCGAATTGGCCATGCTAAATTGCCCAAAGTTGCAGATTCCCAACACTGTCTGAGTAAAAATGTTTTCCTCAGATCTCCTTTAAACATTCTGCCCATTACATTAAATCTATGCCTCCTGGTCATTGATCAAGGGGAAAAAATCCTTCTTGTCTATCCTATATGTGCCCCATCAATTTTATTTAACTCAGTTACGTCCTCTCTCAAACTCCTCTTCTGTAAGGAAAATAGCCCAAGTCTGTCCAATCTCTTTGTGACTAAAACGCTCCAGCACAGGCAACATCTTGGTAAATCTGTTTGCACTCTCTCCAGTGACTATCACAGCCCTCCTATAATGAAGATTCCACACTACACAATTCTCTAGCTGTGGTCTAACCAACATCTTACACAGTTCTAGTATAAAGCCCCTGTTCTTAAACTCTATGTCTTGACTGATAAAGGCCAGTATACCATAGTCTTCTTAGCCATTTTATCCACCTGTCCTATTACATAAAGGTGGATATGCACACTAAAATCTCCGATCCTCAGGACTTCCCAGGGTCCTACCATTTACCATGGATTCCCTTACTTGTCTGTCCTACCCTCATTCATTTATCTAGATTGAATTTTTTTGCCACTGATCAGCCCACCTGACCAGCCCACCCTATATCCTCTTGTAATCTAAAGCTGTCCTCCTCATTTTTTACCACCTCATCAATTCTTGTATTATCTGTGCACTTACTGATCAACGATTCTACATTCAAATGTAAATTATTTATTTAAACCTCAAACAACAAGGGGTCCAAGATTAACCTCTGTGGGACACCACTGGCCACAGACTTCCATTCGGAAAATGCCCCTCAACCACCATTCTTTGCTTTCTGTCACTCAGCCGATTGTGGATCCAATTTGTCAAATTACCCTGAATTTCATACGTTCTTGTCTTTGCTATCAGTCTGCCATGTGGGACCTTACCAAAAGCCTTGCTAAAGCCCAAGGAGACTATGTCAAAGGCATTGCCCTCATCTATACACCTGGTCACAACTTTGAAAAATTCAATCAAGCTGGTCAGACCTGACTTCCCCTTAACAAATCCACACTGACTGTTCTTGATTAATCCTTACCTCTCCAAATGCAAATTAATTCTGTCCCTCAGAATTGCTTCCAATATTTATCCTTTCAGAGTCTTGGTCTAGGCCATGTGATCTGTCTGGTTTTGTTCCTTTTTTCAGACCCTGTACTTGTTAGATAATTCTGGGTGGCTTGCTAGATCATTTCGGAGGGATTTAAGAGTCAACCACATTGCTGTGGATCTGGAACCATGTCGGCCAAATTGGCAGACCTTCCCTTCCTAAATGATATTAGTAAACCAGGTAGGTTTCTACAACAATCAGCAATAATTTCATGGTGATCATTAAACTATTTCTAAACTAATCTAGATTTATTAATTAAATTCAAATTTCACTATTTTCTATGGTGGGATTTGAGTCCATGTCCCCATGTTGCTGGATTACTAGTCGAGTGAGAATTTCACTCTACCCCTTAAATAATCTGATTCCATGTCCATGTTTCTCTCCCACTTTTAATTTATCTCCTTCTATCCACTGCTTAAAGGAATCAAAGATTTCCCAATGTATTGAATGTGAGCAGATCATTATTATGAATGTTAGGTTTTATAAGATGATTATACCTTGGACTGTCATGTTATTTGAGGACAAAATGGAATAATGAAAAGGGTTACATGACCTACAGTGAGCTCTGTTTGACAAAAAAGTCAACAACATGTAGAAACAAAAGGCAGAAGTAAACATTCTTGTTATTGCAGACTGTCTCATAAACTTTGAACAGCAACAGAAAGAGAAATAAAGCAAGAAAAGTGAAACATGGAACAATCTGCAGAAGGAAAAGAATATACAATGTTAGCTACTTGGCAGAAAGCTGGGGGAAACTAAGGAACTAGCAGAAGAGAAGGAACCCACAGCAATTTAAGAACAGTGGAAGATTCACTCTTTTGTGGCCAGGAGAAGTAATCACCATAGTGGTCTTCACTACTAAAAGAAATTCTCAGAATGTTGAGGGAGAGGAACTTTGATTAACATAGGACATTAATACTCAGTGAAATGTGGAGGAGTGAATCCACTAGAAGCTGGGATGACTATGTACTATTTCCTGTAAGGACCATGATCATGGATAAAGTATGTTGCAATGTAGTTGTATGTTGCATTAAGACAAGTAGTTATATTTTACATTATCCAGGACATCAGTTATCTATTAAGGAACATTTAATCAATGCCCTCAGTTCTAGATTCTCCCACAAGAGGAAACATTCTTTCCACATCCACCCTGCCAGACTCTCTCTTGATTTTATATGTTTCAATCAAAGCACCCCATGCTCTTCAAATGTCCAGTAGATGCGGCTGAACAGGCTGAATCATAACCAGCCTACCTTTGGTGCATGGGGCAGGATGTTCCCAAAACTAGTACCACCCAGATTTCAGAATTTGATTCCCTTATATTTCTTCTCTACTGCCACTCTGTGTCATCATTATGATATTTGAACTAAAGCATTATTCAACTTAATGGATTAAGTTATTGTCTTCTGAGTGATTGATAGCAAGCTTCTACCAGTATATAGTTTTAATGTTTCATGCTGCAAGGAGAGCTTTAGATTTTCTTAGATGTATTTTCTCTGCCCTACTCTGTAATATTGGCCACTTAAGAGTTGAGGAAAAATGGCCTGATTGGAGAGATAATTATTAACCATCCTGGCAGTGTCTATTTGTCATAATCGATTTTGCAGAAGTTTTGTCGGAATGCTTATGGAGCTGGACACTAGGTAACACTGGGTTCCCATTGAACCTGGAAGAGACAGCAAAGGCAATTCAGATGGAGTTTATCTAGTGCTGTAAGTATCACAGAGACACAGTTCACGTCTATCTGAAATGCAGAAACATGACGACAACAACTGCTCTGTACACCAAAAATTTCATTTCAATTCAACATTTTCTTCCCAATGTATTCCCTTACCACCTTTATCCATCCTTTCATCCAAGCTACTGAATCCATATTCATACCTCTTCTTAACCTTGCTATCTCACTAGCATTGCTCCTGCCATCATGCCAATCACGTAAGGCTAATTTTAATCACTCTCTTATGTCATGCTCCTCCACAGTGCCCTCCCATACTGAGTTCTTTCTTTTGCATTTGTCCCTGGAAATATCATTCTCCCAAAATAGTTGCACTTCCAAAATTCCAATTTTGTAGCTGGTGGCACTTCATTCACAATAAAGGCGCTATCAGTTCCCAATCACCTTAACCACATCCTCACCTCAGCTGTTGATATCATAGTCCCCATTAAAAACATTCACCCCTAGCACTCTAACTGTTTCCCCAATATAACCCCCATACCTGCCATCTAAGGGATGCAGATTTGGCCAGATATGACAAGCAACAGAGTTAACCATTCAGTGCCCAATCTGTTTGGATCACAAACACCATTAGCACAATTCCTGTCTGACCACAATTAGTTACTATTCCAGAATCATCCCAGAATGTGAAGATAATCCCAACTTCTCACTCGTCTCCTCTAGTTTCCAAGTACAAGTAAGATGATTTCATTGACTTCATTGTCAATATGTGAGAATATTTAATCAGTTGGCTCTGCTGCATTTCACCTTCCCCGGCATCCCCCACTCCTCTAGTCTTCCAGCAGGAAAAATGAAGGTTTGTGCTGTATTGGAGAAAAGGAATGATCTGGTGGGAATTGCTAGAAACTACATCAAGAAATTCACATTGTCCAGTGTCCCACCACCAAAATGTCCAATACCCCAGTGTGAGAAGCTTCAACTAACTACTATGAGGTTTGTTAACATGCACATACATGGCAACTAGGAGAAAGTGAGGACATTAGGTGCATTAGATGCATTACTCAGAGGAAAATGGGTCTGGGTGGGTTACTCTTTGGAAGGTCAATGTGGACTTGTTGGGCCAAAGGGCCTGCTTCCACACTGTAGGGAATCTAATCTAAATCTAATCAGGACTGCAGTTGCTGGAGATCAGAGTGGAAAAGTGTGGTGCTGAAAAGGCACATACGTTTTGAGCATGAGTAATGTCCTTGGTTACATGTGAACTTGCATTAGATGTTTCTTCCTGATAAAGAGCTCATGCTCAAAATGTCGACTCTCCTGCTCCTCGGATGCTGCCTGACCGGCTGTGCCTTTTCAGCACCACACTATTCGATGTACATGGCAAATACTTATAATCACATTTTTAGATTTCTGAGAGCTATATGCTAACAGGCAAGTAATAGAATGTAGAACAAAGAATCATGTTGGCACTTTTTGTTTGTTTTAGCTAAAACAAATTAGTGCTTTCCTAAAACTACAATTGTACATGTTTGTGGTCTTGCACTGTAACTGTAGCAGTATTATAATGAGTTAACTCCCTCAAGATGCTATAAAGCTCTCTCTGCTTTGCCCTTAACAAGCATTAATTGGTTTGTCCTCTACTAACCAGCATTTTTGATTTGGTGTCACCACCGGTAGTATTACTCCAGAATGTTTTTGGAGCGAGGAGGACAGAGTTATTATTGTATAAACAAATGAGTTCAAATTAGGACAATGCTTATCACACCAAAGAATGCAATTTACAATTAGAGATCTCACGGCAGGACGAAAAAATGTGGCCTCTTTGTCAATTCCTTTGAACAGGTGTCGTTTCTCATGTCTGTAAGGTGCACTGTAATAGTCTTCTTCCTTATCTGTCTCAAGATAGTTTTGCACTTTTGACACATACGTTCTGCGAAAGTCATCAATCTGAAATGGCAAACATGAAGCAACATTTCAAATTACAATAATGAATTTGCTTTTTGAATATCTAGGATTTGCCTGAAAGTAGGAGAAAATGAGGACTGCAGATGCTGGAGATCAGAGTCAAAAAGTGAAGCGCTGGGAAAGCACAGCAGGTCAGGCAGCATCAGAGGAGCTGGGTGCTTTCTCAGCGCCACAGGTTTTAACTCTTGCCTGAAAGTAGTTCATTTTGTAATGGGTACATGTGTAACTGCTGAAAGGAACCTGGTAAAATCTCAGATATGTGGGCAGAGCAAGTGGAGAGTCATTGATTGATGTTACCACAAGCTTTTGAGTTCCAGCGTTGCCTGGTTACCTTAACCTTAACCAACTCTCAGACTCAACATTGTTGACATTCTAAACACAGGCTTTGACTAACAGGTAGTTGTTGTTTACAATTTGTAATTGATACTGGAAAGAATGCAAAGGAGAGTTACCAGGCTGTTGCCTGGGTTTCGGCATGTTAGTTAAAAAGAGAGGCTGAACTTGCATGCTCTTTTCTTTGGAGCAGAACAGGCTGTGGTGGGGCGGGTGGTGGGAAGCTGACTGAGGTGTACAAGATTATAAGGGACATGGATTAGATCGGTAGGAAACAGCTGTCCCCCTTAATTGAAGGGTCAATAGCAAGGGGGCACAATATTAAAGGTGAAAGACAGGAGATTTAGAGCGGATGTGAGGAAACATTATTTTCGACTCAGAGAGTGGTTGGAATCTGGAATGCGATGCTTGGGAGGGGAGTTGCGCAGGGACATCTCACAAACTTTTCAAAGTACGTAGATGAACACTTGAAATATCATAACATTCAATGCTATGCTCCAAACGCTGGAAAGTGGGATTTTACAGCCCAGACTGGATGGGTGGAACGGCCTCTTTTGTGCTCTTTGATCTTATGACACTGTGAAATATGCAAAAGGCACCTTACAGCAATAAGGCTCAACCTTCCGCCATCAATGTGCCACCAGCGACCTTGCCTGAAACCCCTGGTCCCACCATGATCAAAAGAAAACTTGACATTTTCTACGGACAGTATTTTTACGTGTCCAGGACATGCATTTTAGTACAGGTGCTTCTGCAATAACACGCATTTGGTTAAGGCGAAATCGCTGTAACGCGATTGAGGAACTGGGGACGCTGTTTCTGAAGAGCAGATTTTTAAAACGTGTGTTGGCTGTAACGTAATTACAAGGCCAACACTTTCAGCACTGTTTCTAAACCGGGATTTTCCCTTAACGCCGGGAACTCGCCGGAATGCAACCATCGAGTTATATAAGAACTGACTTGATTGGATGAACCATGAGTGGAAATGTTTAAGAACATTAAAAATTGTATTGGTTTTGCTGAGTATAAAAGTTTCAATGCTCATCTGTGAAATAAACAAAAAAAATGATTTAGTCATTAGTGAGAACGCCACGACTGCATACCAAATGTAGGGGTAATGCTTTAAAAAGCGACTCGAAAAGCTGCTTCAAGTTGGACTAGGCAAAGGTGAGGACTGCAGATGCTGGAAATCAGAGTCTAGATTAGAGTGGTGCTGGAAAAACACAGCAGGTCAGCCAGCATCATAGAACATAGAACAATACAGCGCAGAACAGGCCCTTCGGCAGCATCCTTCGGGCTTTTGCCCGAAACTTCGATTTTCCTGCTTCTCGGATGCTGCCTGACCTACTGTGCTTTTCCAGGACCGCTCTAACCTAGACTCTGCTTCAAGTTGGAGACAGTTATTTACTTTTACAGTTGTCATGTAGACACAGCAAGGACGTGAGATGAATGATGGTGTGGTGAGTGAAGCATTAGCACGGACAACATAAGTATGATGAAGATCAGAGAAAGGATTTGAAAAGCTATTGGAGAAACTCAGCAGATATGACACCATAATGAAGCCTAAGGCATAGTTAAAACATATTCCCTCTCCCTCGGAATCCTGGGGATGAAAGCCACCTACCGTTCTCAGGACTTTTACTCTCCGGATTAATCCACGGTCCAAATTATCCCCACTGTCCCTTCTCGACACCTAGGTAACATATGTACAAACAGTTACTATTTTAACTACTCTCTAAGTATTTTCTGTTACCGATTTTTTCACAATTAGTTTTGAAACAGTGCAACCCACCTAGCAACAACCTTAGCGCCTCCCAACACTGTATTCGAAGACACCTTGCCCCCTTTTAGTTTTCTGCCGAGGGGACTGAGAAATACCACCCCGTCATCACATTCGGGACCAGTGGGTGGGGAATGGGGCCAGGTGCATTGTCCAGCACATCTGGGCACCATTCACCGAAAGATGGTATTCCCTGATTCGGGAAGAGGAAACAGCTGCTGATTGGAGGTCTCCAGTGAGCCTTCATGGAAGCGATTGTCAGGTGGAGACAACATTGACTCAGTGATGCCTTCCACTGTCAAATAGCTTGCCGAGAACACTCACTTATTTGCGTAACTTTATCAGATACAAAGAAATCAGCTTCCTATTTACTGTTCAATAATTAAACTGATTTGTTAAATTCTATTAATAGCAACATTGTAGACTTTAGTACTTAAAAAAAACATTTTTGCTTAATTTATTTTTTTCATTTATGACACGTTCTTTTTTCCCCAAGGTTATGGTTTGTAGTCTTTATGGTCTGCCAATTGGATTAGGTAACTACTAAGCAGGCTCTGATCAATAAATCAGGTTTAGGAAGATCTTACGGACTGTGCTTATGCTTTCTAAGTGCTTCGTCTGGAGTGAGATGGGTTTTGATAACATGAACCGTATGACATGCCTAGACAATGCCCTTTAGAAAAAGAAAGCCTTTTCCCACAATATTCCTCGGAAAGATCTTTCGCAACGACTGAATATCACTATAAATAAAATCATACACATCATTGCAAGAAATAAAGTTCCGTGTGGCAAGAGTTTAAAGTCCAGTGATGCGCGCTATGAATGTCGCTGTCCGTGTAAACAACACACCTTTTATTTACAATAAGTAAATAAATTATAAATTCTAATCAGATAATGTGTGTCCTTCTGAGAATGCCTGTGCTGTTTTCTGTGTGAAAGCAACAGAATTTTTTTGGGACTGGATCACCCAGAAGGTGAATCGTTTTATAACAAAAAAAAACTTTTTGATGTTCTTACCGCCAACGGCATCTTCAATTTCATTTCCTCCGCTGCATGGCTAAGGATCTCAAACGGAGCGTTGATTTTAATGATCTGAGTTTTGGCTCTCTGCCCCTCACTGTCTTGTGTGCAAGTCCCAGGAGGATCCAGGACAAGTCCAGTCTGTTCCACCTTGTTCAGGAAGTCCGATCTCTGCCCTGTGTAAAGCTGGGCATTCTCATCCTCCTCGTACACCAGCACATAGTCAGGCACCTGCAGCTCCTCTGCCCTTCCCATTCTCCACAACTATATCGTGGGGGTGACCTTCCGGATACAACACTTTGCATAAACGTCAACAGATGGCCGAGGAGAGAGGACGGCGTTCTTTGCGGCCGCACATGCGCAGGACTCTTATCTTGCCAAACATATCCTGCGTGGATTAGGGCAAACGGGTAAGGGTAATCTACATTTGCAAAGGTTTCTGATAACAACTATCGTTCAGCACTATGTCACAAATATCCATTGCCTCGAGCTCAAGTCTTCAAACCCCAGGGCTCCTAAATCCCAGGATTTAGTGTCCTACTGCTGCTGAACCTTAAAGCTCTTCTCTCAGTCACTTTTCTTTCCAATTCTGTTCACTCAACTATCTACCTCCACCCTGGCAGATGATGTGCATTATTTTGCTGTGTATAGTGGGCTCTAAGGCACCAGTCAGACCACACTTACAATCTGTTCTCAGTTCTGGTCCCCTGTCCAAGTACTGATACTGGAGACAGTCCAGAGAAGATTGACTTGGTTAATTCTAGACATGGTGTGATTTTCTTATGAGAAGAGGTTAAATAGGTTGGACTTGTACCCATTGGAATTTAGAAGAATAAGGAGAGACCTTATGGAAACATGATTTGGAGATGCGAGTGTTGGACTGGGCTGTACAAAGTTAAAAATCACACAACACCTGGTTAGAGTCCAACAGGTTTATTTGGAAGCACTAGCTTTCAGAGCGCTGCTCCTTCATCAGGTAGTTGTGGAGAATAAGATTGTAAGACACAGAATTTATAGCGAAAGTTTACAGTGTGATGTAACTGAAATTACATATTGAAAAAGACCTGGATTGTTTGTTAAGTCTCTCATCTTTTAGAATGACCATGTTGGTTTCGGTTCTTTCATATGTAAATTTTAATTTTTTTTATAAACAAGTTACATTCTCAAGTGAACTTTAACAATTGGTGTCATGTTGGCCCAGACAATGTATTGAAGGTGTGACCTTCCATGTGTGAGGCTGTCTGTGCCACAATGATCAGACTGATACTAATCTAAAATGGGGTCACCTGTAGTGTGACATGAACCCAAGGTCCCGGTTGAGGCCATCCCTATGGGTACCGAACTTAGCTATCAGTCTCTGTTTGGCCACTTTTCGCTGCTGCCTGTCCCGAAGTCTGCCTTGAAGGACGGTCAACCAAAGGTCCAAGGTCAAATGTCCCGGACCGCTGAAGTGTTCCCCAAATGGGAGGGAACACTCCTGTCTGATGGCCATTGGCTAAGAGGAGTTAAACAGGAGATTGATATAGCATTGATATAGCCAATCCCTAAATAAGGTACAACAATTTTTTTCATTAACCAGAACCTTTGGGACCAGGACTGGGCCAGTTGATTAAATATTCCAGATAATCAAGAGGCCCACATAATCAAAATAAAAGCATGCATCAAACAATAGAAATATAATGCAGGGGCTATTCACATCACTGCAACAGTTTAACATCACTTTTTACATTTTATTTACAGCATAAATCACTAAAATAATAATGCATCTTTGCTTTAAATAAAACCTACTGACAGAGAACCTTCTCAACTTGCATCTCGACTGACTACTCGGACATGATTGCAGGATTTGAGGAGAAATTGACTTAAAATTGAATCAACTGTTGATATTCCGTGTGGCCATTCCATTGAACAAGTATACATTGAGGTTAATACATTTACAAATGATAAGAATGGAATAGAGTAATACAGTAAACGTTGGCATATTTGAGGTATATAATTTTTGCCAGTTTATTGAGAGTTCATATGTGCCGATTCAAACAATATTTGTTGTATATCAACAGGACAGGACAGGAAGAGAAGGAAGAGCAACAAGATGCAGGGAGATGAGCAATGTAGGGGAATGGGTCTGGGTGGGTTGCGCTTCGGCGGGTCGGTGTGGACTTGTTGGGCCGAAGGGCCTGTTTCCACACTGTGAGTAATCTAACCATCTCCATGGTCAAAGACCAGAAGTCCCCTCCACATCAGTCTGTAGGAAGAACAAAGACTGTTTGTACCAAGAGCACAAAGACCACCAAAATCACTGCAAAAGACAACTGATCATATATTTCTTTTCTTTGCTTAATCAACTAAATGTACCATATCTAAACTACTAGTTCTTAATAAACTGTAAGAAAATTACAATAAATGATTAACTGCCTATATTAGGTAACTGTGATCATGGACCCCCTAAAATCAACAAGTGACCAACTTCTGTTTCTATGTCTTCTGGCCTTACTTCTGTAAATGATAGCTGACCACAATATGATTAATCAACAATTTGCAATTTCCACAAGCAAATCACAATTGCTGAGTTCCATCTCAAAACAGTCAAAAATAACCCATTTATCAATGGGTCTGATAATATCCTCCATTGCAAAAACAGTTTAGAGAGAAGAAAAATGACTCTACTACCAGTTTTAACATAGAGTCATAGAGCTGTACAGTAGGGAAACAGACCATTCGGTCCAACTTATCAACCAGATATCCTAAATTAATCCATTCCCATTAGCCAGCAATTCACCCACATCTCTCCACACCCTTCCTATTCATATACCCATCCAGACGCCTTTTAAATGTTGTAAGTATATTGGCCTTCACCACTTCCTCTGGCAGTTCATTTCATACATCGCCACCCTCCGTGTGAAAAAGTTGCCTCTCAGCTCCTTTATAAATCTTTCCCATCTCATCTTAACCATTGCCCTCTAACTTTGCACTCCTCTACCTCAGTCAAAAGTCCTTGACTATTCAGCCTATCCATGCCCCTCATGCCTGAGCCTCCAATGCATCAGTGAAAACAGCCCCAGCCTATTCAGCCTCTCTCTATAGTTCAAACCCTTCAAATCTTTTCTGGACCCTTTCAAGTTTTGCAACATTTTTCCTATAACAAAGAGACCAGAATTGAATGCAGTATTCTAAAAGTGGCCTAACCAATGT
The DNA here is from genome assembly GCF_004010195.1 of Chiloscyllium plagiosum. Taxonomy (NCBI): domain Eukaryota; kingdom Metazoa; phylum Chordata; class Chondrichthyes; order Orectolobiformes; family Hemiscylliidae; genus Chiloscyllium; species Chiloscyllium plagiosum. The sequence continues at coordinate 80,477,092 of NC_057715.1, read as the reverse complement.
CCTGTCCAGCCAAAACATGAACTCTTAACTCCTACACTCAATGCACTGACCAATAAAGGCAAGCGTACTAAGCGTCTTCTTCACTATCACATCTACCTGCGACTCCACTTTCAAGGAACTCTGAATCTGCACTTCAAGGTCTCTTTGTTCAGCAACACTCCCCAGGACTTTTCCATCATGTATAAGTACGGCCTTGATTTGCCCTACTACAATGTAGCACCTCATATTTACCTAGATTACACTCCATCTGCCACTCATTGGCCCATCTGATCAAGATCCTGTTGTACTATGAGGTAACCTTCTTTGCTGTCCATTACACCATCAATTTTGGTGTCATTTGCAAACATACGAACAATATTTCCTACATTCACATCTACATCATTTTTATAAATGACAAAAAGCAGTAGACCCAGCACCAATCCTTGCGGTACACTGTTGGTCACAGGCTTCCAGTCTGAAAAGCAACCTTTGACTACCACATTCTGTCTTCTACCTTCAAGCCAATTTTGTATCCAAATGGTTAGTTCTTCCTGTATTCCATATGATCTAACCTTGTTAATCAGTCTACCATGTGTAATTTTGTTGAACGCTTTACTGATGTCCACATAGACAATGTCCGCCGCTCTGCCTTCATCAATGCTGATGTGGAGGAGCTGGTGATGGACTGGGGTGGACAAAGTTAAAAATCACACAACACCAGATTATAGTCAAATAGGTTTCTATTTCATTCTAGTGTGGAAACAGGCCCTTCGGCCCAACAAGTCCACACCGACCCACTGAAGCGAAAGTCACCCAGACCCATGCCCTACATTTACCCCTTCACCTAACACTACGGGCAATTTAGCATGGCCAATTCACCTAACCTGCACACTTTTTTGGGTTGTGGGAGGAAACCGGAGCACCCGGAGGAAACCCACGCTGACGGGGGAAGAATGTGCAAACTCCACACAGAGAGTCGCCTGAGGCAGGAATTGAACCCGGGTCTCTGGCGCTGTGAGGCAGCAGTGCTAACCACTGTGCCACCATGCCACCCACAAAGCACTAGCTTTGGTGCATTAATATGTAAATCCCAGAACTTCTTTTAAGTCACCTTCTCGAGATAACTTAAGGTTTTATATCCTTAGGTTTCATAACCAAAGGTTTGTCAGCTTTTGTTATAAAACCTTAAGTTATCTCAAAAAGGTGACTTAAAAGGAGTTCTGGGATTTACATATTAATGCACCAAAAGCTGCAACCATTCTAAAAGATGAAAGACTTAACAATCCAAGTTTGTTCAATATACCACTGTATTACACTGTAATCGTTTGCTATAAATTCTGTGTCTTATGATCTTATACTCCACAACTATGATGAAGGAGCAACACTCCAAAAGCTAGTGCTTCCAAATAAACCTGTTGGACTATAACCTGGTGTTGTGTGATTTTTAACTTTGTCAATCCTGTTCGTTAGGTCTTCAAAAACTCAATCATGTTAGTGATAATAGTTCCAAAGTAGGCCACAGTATAAATGAGGAAGGGATGATTATGGTTGTTTTTTTAATGATTATTTTCTGTGCTGGAGCTGAGTTCCTTGCTTTATTGGAACAGAAATTATTGTTTTTACAAGCTTTGCATTGCTTTAGGAAATAAAACAAACAGTGTGGTTCACAGCTGATCTTGCAGACCTGTTTATTGCAATTGCACACTGCTACTGGGAATGGTCAGTGGCTATTTCAGAGCCTGATCAGCAACGTGTTTGATTTGAAACTTTGTGAAACTTATCAATTTTAATCTGTTTTTTTTTCTAAATCTATATTAACGAGTAGGGTGACAGTAATTTTAAAATGTTTTATTGAGATATGTGTCTTGATTACATTTTTAATATAAAATATAGGTATTAAAATATCCTAGAGCAGTGTTTTTGAGCAGTAAGGGTGGCATGATTGCTCAGTGGTTAGCACTGCTGCCTCACAGCACAGAGACCTGGGTTCAATTCCATCCTTGGGTGATCGTTTGTGTGGAGTTTGCATGTTCTCCCTGTGTCTGCGTGGGTTTCTACTGTGTGTTCTGGTTTTCTCCCACAGTCCAAGGATGTGCAGGTTAGGTGGATTGGCTGTGCTAAATTGCCCATAGTGTCTAGGGATGTACAGGCTTGGTGGATTAGCCATGGAGGAAATGTGTGGCACTGCAAAAGCACAGCAGGTCAGGCAGCATCCGAGGAGCAGGAGATTCAACACTTTGGCATAAGCCTTTCATCAGGAAAAATGCAGGGTTACAGGGAAAGAGTAGGCAGTGACTCTTTGGAGAGTCAATGTGGACTCAATGGGCTGAATGGTCTGCTTCTATACTGTAGGGATTATAAGATTGTGCCAAAGCTGGGTTTTTGAGAAAGTGTGTTGAGTTTCTCTTTTTGGGTATATTCTGCGTCTGTAGATTGTTTAAGGGGCAGAGATGGCTTTCAGTAGAATGATGTGCTTTTCCTGTTGGATGTTGGAGATCAGGAAGAATTTGAATGCTTCTATAGATTACGTTGTAGGAAGGTTTTAGTTGTGAATCCTATTGGATTGCATGGACTGGTTGGAGCGGCAGATAGATGCAATGTGGAATTTACAGAAACCGGGGGTATGATGGATGACAGTTTCAGGAAGGTACAAAAATTGCAGATACAGTCAGGTTAAGTAGGTGTAGGAGTCTCCTGTGGCTATCCCCATCTCAAACAAATATGCTGTTATGGATACAGTAAGGGTTGATGGCCTCTCAGTGGACTACAGCACAGATAGCCAGGTTTCTGGTACCAAGACCGACTCTATTCTAATGAGGGGCATGTCAGGTTCCAGGTGATCAATTGTGATAGAGGATTCTCTAGTCAGGAGCATAGACAGATATTTCAGCAGCCAACAGCGAGACATCAAAATGGTGGACTGCCTCCCTGGTTCTCGGGTAAAGGATGTCTTGGAGGATGTGCAGAAAATCCTGAAAGGGGAGAGTGACCAGCAGGAGGTCATCATACTGAAAACAAAGGAATAAAAAGGGATGAGGTTCTGAAGAGAGAATATAGGAAATTAGGCAGAATGTTTAAAACTATGTCTGTGAGGATTGCAATATCTGGATTACTCCCAGTGCTATGTGCGAGTGAGATTCTGAAAAGAAGGATAGAGCAGATGAATACATGGCTAGGAGCAGGAATGCATGGTGCAGGGAGCAGGACCTCACATTTTTTTATTTCTTCAGGTAGAAATGAGCTGAGTGAGAAGAATTGGTAGCACCTGAATTGGAAGGGGACTGATATCCTGGTGGGGAGTTTTGCTAGTGCTACTCAGGAGCCTTTAAACTAGTGCGAGAGGGGAATGACATGGGGATGGGGATGAGGCCAAAGAGATAGTGAGAAAAGAGGTAAATCTGAGGCTGGTACAGTGAAGAAGAGGAGGGAGTTAAATAGTCAAGGCAGGCAAGAGCAAGGCAGTGAATGAGGTAAGATTAATAAAGTAAACTGTATTCATTTCAACACAAGAGATAAGGCAGATGAATTCAGGGTGTGGTTGGAAACATGGGACTGGGATATCATAGCTATTACAGAAACGTGGCCGAGGGAGGGGCAGGACTAGCAGCTTAATGTTCCAGGTCACAGCTGCTATAGGAAGGACAGAACAGGGGGCAAGAGAGGAGGGGAGTGGCATTTTTGGTTAAGGTAACATTATATAGGGAGCCATAGCTAACCCGAGAAGGCAACTTTAAAAAAAGGGTTTTGTGATTTACACATGAAAGAAGTGAAACTGTCACTGTATTCTAACAGATGAAAGGCTTAACAGACAATCAATTTTTCAATGTATAATTTCAGTTACATCACACTGCAAATTTTTGCTATAAATTCTGTGTTACGATTGAGCCCTCCACAATCACCTGATGAAGGAGCGTCGCTCCGAAAGCTAGTGTGCTTCCAATTAAACCTGTTGGACTATAACCTGGTGTTGTGTGATTTTTAACTTTATATAGGGAGAATATTCTGGGGAATAAGTCAGTGAAGTTATATGTTTGAAACTGAGAAATCAGAAGGAGATGGTTACCTTATTGGGATTTTGCTATGAGCCCTTAACAGTCAGTGGGAGATTAAGAAGCAAATATGTAAGGAGATTTCAGATGTCTGTAAGTATAATAGAGTTGTGATGGTAGGGGATCTTAATTTTCCAAACATGGACTGAGACTGCCATAGTGTTGAGGGCTTGGGCGGAAAGGAATTTGTTAAGTATTTACAAGAATATTTTGTGTTAAGTATTTACAAGAATATTTTGTGATTTGGTATGTGGATGTACCTACTAGAGGAGAAGCAAAACCTGATCTTCTCTTGGGAAATAAGGCCTGAAATAAGGGTGACTGAGGTGTCAGTAGCGGAGCACCTCATGACCAGTGTTCATAACTCTATTAGTTTTAAGATAGTTATGGAAAACATGATCTAGAAGTAAAAGTTTTAAATTAAAGTAAGGCCAATTTTGATGGTGTAAGACAGGAATTTCAAAAGTTCATTGTGAGAGGCTAATTGCAGGTAAAGGGACGGTTTGAAGCTGGGAAGCTTTCATAGTGCAATAATGAGAGTTAAAAGACAATAGGTTCACGTTAATGCAAAAGGCAAGGCTGGTAGAGTAGGGAATATTGGATGACTAGAGATATTTAGGCTCTGGTCAAGGAAAAGAGGAATGTGTCAGGTATAGACAGCTGGGACTGAGTGAATCCCTAGAGGAGTGTAAGATCAGTAGGAGAATACATAAGAGAGAAATCAGGAGAGCAAAAAGGGGACATGAGATAAATTTGGTAAATAGGGTTAAGGAGAATCCTAAGAGATTCCACAAATACATTAAGGGCAAAAGTGTAACTAGGGGGAAAATAGGCCCCCTCAAAGATCAGGAGAATCGACGTTTCGGGCATTAGCCCTTCTTCAGGAATGAGGGAAGTTGGTCCAGCAGGCCAAGATAAAAGATAGGGAGGAGGTCTTTTATCTTGGCCTGCTGGACCAACTTCCCTCATTCCTGAAGAAGGGCTAATGCCCGAAACGTCGATTCTCCTGTTCCCTAGATGCTGCCTGACCTGCTGCGCTTTTCCAGCAACACATTTCCATCTCTGATCTCCAGCATCTGCAGACCTCACTTTCCCCTCAAAGATCAGCAAGGCCATCTATGTTTGGAACAATAAAAGATGAATGAGATACAAAACGAGTATTTTGTGTTGGTATTTACTGAGAAGGACACGGAAGCTACAGAACTTGGCTAAGTAAAATAGTGATAGCTTGAAAAACGTTCATAGTACGGAAGATGAAGTGTGGGGCATCTTAAAATTCATGAAGGTGGATAAATCCCTGGGACCTGATCAAGTGTATCCCAGATCTTTATGGGAAGCTAGGGAAGAAATTGCTGGGCTCCTTGCTGAGATACCTTATCATTGATAGACATGGGTGAGGTGCCAGAATTTGGAGGTTGACTAATGTGTCATTATTTAAGAAAGGTGGTAAGGAAAAGCCAGGGAACTGTAGACCAGTGAGCCTGAAGTCAGTGGTGAGTAGGTTGTTGGAGAGGATTCTGAGGGACAGGATTACATGCATTTGGAATGGCAGGGTCTGGTTAGGGATTGTCAACATGTTTTTTGTGTGTGGGTAATCGTGGCTCAGTAATTGATTTTTTTTGAAGAAGTGACAAAGGCGATTGTTGCAAGCAGAGCAGTAGATGTTGTCTATATGGACTTATGCGAGGCATTTGATAAGGTTCTGCATGGTAGATCGGTTAGCAAGATTTGAATGTGAATACAGGAGTAATGGTTTATAAGTTTGCAGATGATACTAAAATAGGTGGTATAGTGGATAGTGAAGAATGTTATCTTAGAGTACAGTGGGACTTTGATCAGATGGGCCAATGGGCTGAGGAGTGGCAGATGAAGTTTAATTTAGATAAATGTAAGGTGTTGCATTTTGTTAAGACAAATCAGGGCACAACTTGTACAGTTAATGTTAGGGCCCTGGGGAGTGTTATGAACAAAAAGACCTAGGGGTGCAGGTGCTTAGTTCCTTGAAAATCGAATCGCAATTAGTCAGGATGGTGAGGAAAGCATTTGGCATGCTTGCCCTCCTTGGTCAGTGCATTGAGTATAGGTGTTGGGATGTCGTGTTGTGGCTGCACAGGACATTAGTGAGGCCACTTGTAAAATACTGCATTCAATTCTGGTCTGCCTGCTATAGGAGATATGTTGTTCAACTTGAAAGAGTCCATAAAAATTCACAAGGATGTTACCCAGATTGGAGCACTTGAGCTTCGGGGGAGGCTGAATAGGCTGAGACTATTTCTCCTGGAGCATTGGAGACTGAGGGGTGACCTTGTAGAGGTTTATAAAATCTGAGGGGCATAAATAAGTGAATAGCCAAGGTCTTCTTCCCAGGGTAGGGCAGTAGAAACCTTGACGTAATAGGTTTAAGCTGAGCGGGCAAAGATGTAAAAGGAAAAGGGAGCTGGGGGCAACTTTTTCACGCAAAGAGTGGTGCATGTATGGAATGAGCTGTCAGAGGAAGTGGCGGAAGTGGGTACCGTGCCAACATTTAAAAGGCATCTGGAAGGGTACATGAATAGAAAGAGTTTAGAGGGATATGGCAAATGGGACTAGATCAACTTAGGCATGGATGAATTAGACTCTAGGTTCTGTTTCCATGTTGTATAATTCTATGACTCTCTGACTGTAATCATGGGCAATTTTAACACACATGCAAACTGGATTAATCAAATTGGCAAGGGTAACATTGAGGAAGAGTTCCCTTCTCCAAGAAATAATCTCTAATACATTCAATATGTTGTGGAACAAACCAGGGAGCAGGCTATTCTGGATTTTGTATTGTGTCAGAAGATTGGATTAATTAATGATCTCATAGCAAAGGATTCTCTAAGGAAGAGTGATCAAAGCATGCTACAATTCGAAATTCAGTTTGAAGGTGAGAAACAGGAGTCTCACATTAGAATTCTGAAGCTAACTAAAGGTAACTACATCAGTATGAAGACAGATTTGCATCTAGTGGACTGGGCAGGAAGACTAAACAGTAGGACAATTGATGAGTTAAATTTAACATAAAGACAAAAGCTAAAAATGCTATAATGCAGATTCCAGTGGCAGGCTGGAAGTTTGGGAAACTCTTAAATATCAATATAGAGTTACTAAAAAGTAATAAAAAGAGCAAAGTTAATGCAGAATAAACAGATATAGTTTATGCCTCATTAATTATCTTTCATTTTTATTCTTCTCCTGAAACTTGTGACTCATGGGCAGATGCTAACTCCCCAAGAGCTTTTCTTGTGTAGAATTATGTGTATTTGTGCAAGAGGTACACACACTGGCATGTACTAATGTTCAGCAGGGCAGCTTAACAGGATGAAAATCCTGATTTCTCTTTCTTTTTGTTTGTAAAACATGGTGGATTATAAATGGATCTTGGCTGAATGTCATATGCACTTTAGGGACGGAATGGAAGTATAACATTTTTATCAGAAATTGACTGACATTCAGGACAACATAAGCAATATGAATATTTGTTTATTGTGCTTAATAAATTATTTTAGAAGAAGTTAAATGTTAGGGTCAGTTCACTGATCTTTACTCTAGTGAGCATAAAGAGGATGTAACTGAATAGAAAAATGTCATATTTCTGTCCATTATAAACCTCATTTAATTTTCCAATCGGGATTTGTATTCGATGAGATTTACTGGCCACTTTGTAATTAAATACTATGGAGGCTTATGGAGATGTCTCTCAGCAGAACCAGCAATGTGGAGCAGTTTGTCAATGATGTGTGTGTTGGAGTGCTGATATATAGTGGAGAGTTTGAGAAATCATTGGCAGAAGGGAACAAACAACCTCTCATATTAGTGGATGGGTGATATGTGATACCTTCAGTGAAATATAGAATTGAAGCACAACTGAATGGTACTGAGGCTTTTAAACAATCTAAATTAAGGAATGTAAGAGTGGTTGCAGGTGGTACCAAGTTGTGGAGGGCATTATGCAGCTTTGTTGAATCATTGGTTGAAGGCACTATTGGCTCTCCTGATGGTTAATTAATATTGCTAAGATCTGGGCTCGGTGCCAATGGGAGGAAAGGTTGTTCCACTGACTTTGTATATTTGTAAACCACTCCATACTCACTGATAATGACATGGCTGCTGATAGTACAAATGCAAAAATGCAGTCGCAAATAGCAGCAGGAGAGACAAAATACTGACACTGCTATATAGAAAGTGGAAGCAAGTCAATGACTTACTGTATATCCCACTTATAAGAAACAAGTTTCATTTGGCTTGAGCAGGAAGTTGAATCCATTTTAAACTGACAAAGCAGCACTGAAAGGATGAACAAGTCTAAACATTGCTGTTTTTGGTTCCTAGCAAATATTGAAGCAAATTATAAGTTCAATGCAATTTGAAAAATATCTTTGCAAACAAATAATTTAATATTTAATTTGTGTAGATCACCTTCTGGTGATTTGGCTACGGGAGGCTGGTAGTTCTGTAAGATATCGTGGAATATTTATGTTCACAGAGCTAATATCATTGACAGGCTTTCACAATGGCTTTTTTCCTGTGCACTTTTAGTTTGAAGTTCCTGATGTTTAGGATTGACAACAATTATTTATTAGGACAGTTGGCATTTCACAACAAACACTGTAACATTTGATTTCACATAGCGTTTCAGGTTAGACTGCAGCAGCTCACCACCACATTCCCAAGGACAGCTAGAGTCAAGCAACAAATGCTGGCCTAATTGGCAACACCCACAACTTGTGAATGAATAAAAGACTGCAGTACATCATCATTCTGAAATCAAAAACCACTCTGGTTTCTGTTTAACTTATGTATCTGTGATCCTTGAGACAATGATGTTCAGTACATAGGCCTTCAGAGATGGGATTAGAATTTTTTACTGTTCTGCATTGTTATGGACCAGGCCAGACCCCCTCAAAACATTTCAACAAAGGTGCCTCGACCTTAACTTTTCTAGTTGTTTTAAACAGGCCAAAGTGGATATTCCTGTCAAACCACTCGGTTTTAAACAAAACAGAATTTATATATACACAAAAAAAAGGCTCTTCGGTCCAACCCGTCCATGCCGACCAGATATCCCAACCCAATCTAGTCCCACCTGCCATACCCAGCCCATACCCCTCCAAACCCTTCCTATTCATATACCCATCCAAATGCCTCTTAGATGTTGCAATTGTACCAGCCTCCACCACTTCCTCTGACAGCTCATTCCATACATGTACCACCCTCTGTGTGAACAAGTTCACCTGTGGGTCTCTTTTGCATCTTTTGCCTCTCACCCTAAACCTATGCCCTCTAGTTCTGGACTCCCTGACCCCAGGGAAAAGACTTTGCCTATTTACCCTATCCATGCCCCTCATAATTTTGTAAACCTCTGTAAGGTCACCCCTCAACCTCCGACGCTCCAGGGAAAACAGCCCCAGCCTGTTCAGCCTCTCCCTATAGCTCAAATCCTCCAAACCTGGCAACATCCTTGTAAATCTTTTCTGAACCCTTTCAAGTTTCACAACATCTTTCCAATAGGAAGGAGACCAGAATTGCACGCAATATTCCAACAGTGGCCTAACCAATGTCCTGTACAGCCGCAACATGACCTCCCAACTCCTGTACTCAATACTCTGACCAATAAAGGAAAGCATACCAAACGCCTTCTTCACTTTCTTCCCTCTTTCATTTTCCCAGTGCTGGGTCAATGGTTCATAGACATAAGCGGTTGTCATTCTTCATGCCTGACTCCCAACATAAAGTATCAATTTGACCATTGACTGCACAGCTTTCATTAGAGATCATTGCTTTGCACTCATGGTCAGACAACAGAGATCAACTCTTTAAACCCAATAAAACTCTGGATCTGATCAATTAACTCATGGGAAAGGAGAGAGTCTGGATCAGAGCTCTGTTTTCAAATCACAACAAATTCCAGATTTTCCAAGGGGAAAGAGTGTCCTGCAGTGAGCATTGGAGCAGAACAGAGCAGAGCAAACCTGGAAGGGAGTGCTGGCTGCAAAGCTTTCTGATGAAAACCTGAGGAGTGCAATCCAAATTGGAGCACCAGTGGGAACCTTCCAGAATCCAGACTTGTTTTCCAAGGGGAACAATGGTCAGTAGTCAGCACTACTGCCTCCCAACATCAGGGACCTGGGCTTGATTCCAGCCTTGAGTGACTGTCTGTGTGGATGAGTACATAGAGGAACTGCGACAATTGTTGGTTCCTGTCTGACAGAAACAAAACAGGAAAGTGAGATGATCGTGGTTTCCAGATCTGCTGAGTTACTAGGGTATTTGACAGGACTGATGCAAAAATATTATTTCCACTTGTGGGAGAGTTGAGGACCAGAGAACAAAAACTGTAGGGTTATAAGTTATCACATATTTAAGACAGATGAGGAGGAATTTCTTTTCAGAGTGTAGTAAATCTGTGGAATTATTTATTGCTGAAGGCTGTTGAGGCTGTGTTGTTAAAAATCTACCTACCTCAGCTTTCAATCAGCTAAGGAATCAAGGATGATGGGGAAAAATCAAACAAGTGGGATTGAGGATTATCACATCATCCACCATCTCACTGAATGAGGGTAGAGACTCAATGGGCTAACTGACTTACTTCTACTAGTGTGTCTTATGGTCAGAATTAAGAGTTTAGAATATTATGTACCTTGTTGAAGGACATTAAAATTCCCTACCCAAAGAACATTCTGCACTCTTGATACTTTTCTGCTCCACCCACAAGTGATGTTCAGCATGGAGGGGTACTGATACATAGCTGAGGAGAGATTATAGGTGGTTATTCAGCAGGAGACTTCCTTGCTCAATGCTTGACCTGATGTTGTGAAACAAGATGGAAGTGGGGTCAACGTAAGGACTCCCAAGACAATTAGCAACTCTGACATCCAATGAATTATGCAAAACAAAAACAGACATTTTGGATTTTAAACTTAACTCAGCAAAAACTAGTTAGCCTCAGAATAGGGCAAGTGCTTTCATTACTATGTTATAAACACACTTGGTTCCATTTCAGAGGGGAATAAACAGAAAAACAAAACCCTTCATATGAACATACTAGTCATACTAGGTCTCCATTTTGAGACATACAAGATGAGTCAAACCAGTATGCATCATTTCCAAGTTTTATTGTTTTAACGTTTTGGAAAACTCATACTGAATAGGTCAACTTTATAAAAGGAAATAGCATTGTTATGAACAAAACTGTTGGGAGTGCTGCAGATGAAGTAGGTTTGAAATATTATATTTTGGAAAACATAGCTAAAAGTTTATTTTGATATATGTTCCATCCCCTGTTTCTTTCAACTATCTCATGGGAGAAAAGAATTTAATATTGTTATCCAAGATACTTTTGAAAAAGTACATGGGTTCAATGGAGTCCTGTACTAACATGGACAGAGAACTGGTTGACAGGCAGGAAGCAAACAGTAGAAATAAACAGGTCATTTTTTGAGTGGCAAGCATTGTGGGCTACAGCAGGGATCAGTGCTTGGACCCTAACTATTCACAAAAAATATTAATTATTTAGATGAGTGAACTAAAAGTAAAATCCCTAAATTTGCAGATGATACAAAGCTGGAAGGGAGCGTGAGCTGTGAGGAGGATATGGAGATGCTTTAATGTGATTTGGACAAATTGAATGTGTGGGCATTATACATGGAAGATGAAATATAATGTGGATATATGTAAGGTTATCCACTTTGGTAAGAAAAATAGGAAGGAATAGAATTATGTGAATAGTAATAGTTTGGAAAAGGGGGAGGTGCAATGAGACCTGAGTGTCCTTATACACCAGCTGGATATATGTAAGGTTATCCACTTTGGTAAGAAAAATAGGAAGGAATAGAATTATGTGAATAGTAATAGTTTGCAATGAGACCTGAGTGTCCTTATACACCAGCCACTGAAAGTAAGCATGCAGGTGCAGCAGGTGGCAAAAGTGGAAAATGGTACGTTGGCCTTCATTGCGAAAAAATTTGATTACAGGAGCAGGAATGCCTTGCTGCAGTTGTACAGGGCCTTGCTGAGACCACACCTGGAGTGCTGTATGCAGTTTTGGTCTCCTTATTTGAGGAAGCTCTAACCATGGAGGGAGTGCAATAAAAGTTTTACCAGACTGAGTCCTGGGATGGCAAAACTGATATATAATGGGAAGCTGGACAACGCTCATGGACTTTGGAAGAATGAAGGGGTAATCTCATTGAAACCTATAAAATCCTAACAGGACTTGACATGATAAACACAGGAAGGATGTCCCCAATAATCAGGCCCTCCAGAATCAAGATGACAGTGTAGGGATGGGGGTAGGCCATTTAAGATCGAGGTGAGGAGAATTTTTTTTTTAAACTCATGAGTGGAGACACTGTAGAATTCTCTTCCACAGAATGCAGTTGAGGCTAAAGTGTTGAACATTTTCAAGGAGGAGTTAGATATAGTTCTTGGGGTTAAAAGGTTTAAAGGCTATGGGGAGAAACCAGGAACAGGGCATTGAGTTGGATAATCAGCCATGACCATATTGAATGGCAAAGCAGGCTTGAAGTGCTGAATGGCCTGCTTCTGCTCCTATTTCTAAAATGGATCAATTTGGACACTAAAGGCTATTTTAATCACAGAGTGTAAAATAAAAATCAGCTCATGTCCTATCCCTGCTGCCACCACAATTTTACGAAAAGTGAGGGAAGCATTAAAAATCTCATCAGCCATTGTTGGGATTAAGCCGGCTGTAGGGGTGGATATTGAGGAAATGGCAGGATTTAGTTACTGCACCATTCAACCAACTTAATCCGTGCCTCCACACTGCGAGCAGGGACTCCACCTCGACAAAAATATGGTAAAAACAGTCCATCCATGCCTGCTCCATCATCTAATATAACCAAGGCTGACCACCACTTCAATGCTTTTGTTTCACACTGTCCCCAGATTCCTTTATCTCAATGACAGGTTTTTAAAGCACTCATCTCTATTTTAAACACCCTCAATGACTGAACTATCAAAGCCCTCTGGGGTACAGCATTCCAAAGGTTCGCAACCTTCTGAATAAAAAAAGTTACCCTCATCTTGTTCCTAAGTAGTTTCCCTCCTATTTTTAAGTCACGTACCGTGATCTAGACAACCCAGTGAGCAAAACATCTACCCTTTCTATCCCTTAAAGTATTTGCGAGTTTCAATGCACTCATCCCTCACTCTCTATCTTCAAAACTCTTGAGAATACAGTCCCAGTTTTCCTAATCTCTCTTCATAGGTCTGTCTGGCATCCAGTGAACAATTCTGGTGAACCTTCGCTGCATTCTTTTTTGGCAATAATATCCTGTCTTGCACCAGGAGACTAGAACTGCACTCAGTTCTCCATGTGTTATCTAACTATGATTCTGTATAATTGAAGCAAGACTTTGTTACTCCCAATTTTGTTATTCAAATCCTCTTGCAATTAATATTAACATACTATTAGCCTTAACCCACATCCAAATCATTGCTATACATACATAAATATGTCTGAGCCTGAAGTGCTAATCCATATATAATGAGAGAATTTGCAAAGATCTCATCATAAACAGTAAAAAAAATACTCAACTCTGTATCCCACTAATATCCTGTGCACTCAACCCCAATGAAATATCATTGATATTTTTTCGCTTGAAAATCTCTTACTCAACTGATGATGATGTTGAAAAAATTTTCTCTTTGTAATTTCCTGAATATTCACCAGATGACATACAAAAACAGGCTATTAACCTTTCTAACCTTTCTACATTGAACTCTTAGGAAGCTAAGGGCTGGTTCCAGCTCTGTCTATTTAGATGATTAAAACAGTTTGTAAATTTTTGCTATAAATTCTGTGTTACAATTGAGCTCTCCACTATCACCTGATGAAGGAGAGTCGCTCCAAAAGCTAGTGCACTTTCAATTAAACCTGTTGGACTATAACCTGGTGTTGTGTGATTTTTAACTTTGTCTACCCCAGTCCAACACCGACATCTCCAAATCATAAACAGTTTAAGCCTTGTTTGCACTGTTCATGGATTAAAACAGTTAAACAAAAGAAAACTGTCCTTCTGCTGTCATTGATCTTTTCTTCTTCTGAACTGAATCTATTTGTGGTCCTGATGTGTCTAAGTCCTAAAAACTCAACATAATAGACATTCCCCCCCTGGGTAACATAACTAGTCAATTAGCTTTATGTTGAATGCTGTTTGGAAATGCGGCTTTAAACCTGTTAAAAATAACAATTTCTACAAAGCTTAAATTTGCCTTACAGACCTAAAACCAAACAAGCATTTACCTTTACTTTAGAACTCACATTTCATAAAAGAATGAAACAATTGCCCTACTACTGATGTAAGACTAACAGTTCAGTAACTCCCCAGTTTCTATCTCCCTCACATCTTAAATAGTGGAAAAATATTTTGCTACATTCCAATCTGCATGAACCATTACAAAATCAATAGAATATCAGAAGATTATGTCTAATGATTCACTGACTCCATAGTTACCTCTTTCAACATTCTATGGTGTGAAATATCAGGTGCTAGAGGCTCATCAATCTTTAGTCTCATTAATTGCTAGAACACAACTTTCTTGCTAGTAACAATATCTTCAATTCCTCATTTTCCCTACTCTACTCTTGGTAGATTTCTTGTATATACCTCTGAACACAGACAATTTTTCTACCCTTTCTATATTGTCCGTTCTTGACTCTGTAATAGTCCCACATTTGTCTAAATTAAATGTTTCCTTTTTACTTATCTGTAGAACCTTTTATAATTTTTTTTGCTATACATTCTCACTGTATTATTCCTTTAGCTGTGTATTGGTCCTCCTTTGCTGTATTCCACAATCCTCATTTATTATAAGTTCTGACAACTTTTTTTAAAGTCTTTTCTTCTAAACTTATGCAATCTTTAACATCCATTTTTTACTGCAGTTAATTAATAGCTTGGGGATTTTATACCCTGAAGGAATGTGCAATTGTTGTAAATTATATAACAATTCTTTAAAGATTGCCAGCCACTTGAATCTGGAGTACAGATTTTACCACAGATTTTATTTAAGCAGATTTGAGATATATTTGACTGAAGTCAACTTTGAAATGCAGTTGACAATTTTTATAGTTACCATGTTTTATAGTTCATTTATTATCGATTGTCTTTATTGATAAGGGGTTGCGATGTAAATGCTAAAGTTATACCAGTATTACAGCTATCCCTTTCATTTTCTCATTAACCCTGTTAAACTATACATACTCCGACCCTACCCTTTTTTTTCCTTATCTTTACATTTTATAATTTATATTCTTAGCTAGGTTCTCATAATTCCTATAGTATTGGCTACATTGCCTGTTGCGCATCAAGAAAGTGCTTATAGCTACATTCATCTATTCCAAGCTATTCGTGTGCATTTAAACATTCACGTAAAATTGATTGTCTCACACAAGTCCCTCTTACAGATTGTGGTCAGAACCCAGCATCAGGAGGTAACCCAAATGGATACCCTGAGATCTATCAGGAGATTGTTCTGAACCCTAAGCGTTTACATTGTACCTCTTATGGCTCAGCCTGTATCCTAATGATGGATGGAGCCGGTGTTTTCTAATCCTGACAGCTAAGTCACTAAGCATAACACCCCATCCCTCTTTTCTTGCTCCTCATCCAACCATCACTGCTTCTAGCCATAATCTTCAGGAAGCAAGGACAAACTGATTACCAATTGCACAACTACCAACGTACATGTGCTAATGTACAGACCATCCTTGGATATGAATTAAATGCCCAGATCCAGAATTTCTGGCATGAAAGTGGTCATCTCACTGTCCTCAATATCTTTCTAAATGGCCCGATTCTTCTGTCACAGGTCTTAGTAAAATGATAGCTTTTTAAAAATGTTCTTGTGGCATTCAGGTAATTGCTGTGGCAGAGGTGATACCTCATAGTTGAGCAATATGACACAGTCACACAAACATATGAATCAGGAGCAAGAGTAAGCCACTTAGCACAGATCTCAGAACTGTTTTGCCATTCAACAAGATCATGGATGATATGACAACCTCAAAGCCAAATTCGTACCTAATGACCTTTCAACCCCTTGCAGAACAAGAACCTAACTCAGCCTTACAACTGACTAATTAATTTATTGTTGTCACATGTACCAAGATCCAGTGAAAAGTGTTGTCTGAAGGGCAGTGTTTGTCACTGGCCACCCGGGTGTTTTCCTATCTTCCTGGTGGTGGAATTTGAATAAAGATTGGTGCACTTTGTGTCTTTCACTGTGTCTCCCACCTGCACACACACACCATGGGTGCTGGGGATAAAATAAAAAAAAAGAAGAAAAAAAGAAAAAAAGATGGTATGAAAAAAGAAAAAAAATAAACAGGAGTGAAAAAATAAGCACTACCGCACTTAGGTGGTAGTGTAAGAAAAAAAAAGTGTTGTCTGTGTGCTATACAGGGAGATCATACCATGCAAAATGCAATAGGGTAGTAAAACAGAGTGCTGAATGCAGTGTTACAGCTGTTTTAAATAAATGTCCCCTTATTCTGTATCTGGATCCGCTGGGGTCTTTTTGAATATATCTTTTAATTAAAAAAGGAAAGAGTTTTGAATATTACAAAAAATACAAAGCTCAATGATTCAAACCAATGTTAAAAAAAAACCCACTAACGGGCAGCATGGTGGCTCAGTGGTTAGCACCACTGCCTCACAGCACTAGGGACCCTGGTTCGATTCTAGCCTCAGGCAATTGGCTGTGTGGAGTCTGCACGTTCTCCCTGTGTCTGCATGAATTTCCTCCGGGTGCTCTAGCTTCCTTCCACAGTCCAAAGATGTGCAGATCAGGTGAATTGACCATGCTAAATTGCCCATAGTGTTAGGTGCATCAGTCAGAGGGAAATGGGCCTCTTCAGAGGGTCGGGACTTGTTGGGCCGAAAGGCCTGTTCCCACATTGTAGGGAATCTAATCTAATTACTTAGATAAATTAATAACTAGAAAAAGAGAATGCATAGCAATAGTAAAAATAATGATAACACAGCTCAATGAAACAAAGCAATAGCCTTGACCATCGAGCATATAAATTTATACATGTTCGTAGTTCCTCCACCAATTAGATTAGATTATTTACAGTGTGGAAACAGGCCCTTCGGCCCAACAAGTCCACACCAACCCACCCATACCCCTACATTTACCCCTTCACCAAACACTACGGGCAATTCACCTAACCTGCACATCTTTGGACTGTGAGAGGAAACCGGAGCAAACCCACGCAGACACGGGGAGAATGTGCAAACTTCACACAGTCAGTCGCCTGAGGTAGGAATTGAACCCAGGTCTCTGGCGCTGTGAGGCAGCAGTGCTAACCACTGTTCCACCGTGCCGCCCATTCTCTGGATACCAGATTCATTACACAGAATTACCATGGCTTTATAAAAGTTCTTCTTCATATAGCAGACAAATCTGTACCCACATAGTCCAAAAACGGCTGCCACATCTTATAAAAATTCTCAGGTTTATGGTGCATCTTGCTCGTAAGAACGTCAAACGGGACGTGTTCCATGACTAGCTTACGCTAGCCCCGGGGGATTTTCAGACACCCACCCAACAGAATGTTCTTTCTTGCACCAAAAGTGAGGATACGGAAAAAGCATTTTTTCGAGTGCATCTAATGGAAGTGGGTTAACAAGACCAAGAAGAAGAGATACTGGGTCCATCTCCACTTCTGTCCCCAAGTTCCTCTCTATTTCACCTTCCACAGCGCTCCAATATGCCCACAGCCTGTGGCAGGATCAGAGACAATGAGTGAGCGCACCTGTACCAATTTTGCATTTAGAACACATCGAGATGCTCCCCCTTTAAATTTTGCGAGGCAGTCTGGAGCCAAGTGGATACTGTGGAGAATCTCCGCTTGCAAGGCATGGATTCTGTTGCAAATCAAGATCCTTCTTGTGTTTCCCAGTTATCCTCCCATGTTTCAGAAAAAATCTCAACATGTCCCATATCTTACAGAGCTGTTCGGACTTATCCAAGGGGCCATCTCCCAATACGTGATAGACATTGTGAACAGAAAGTGTTCCCCAGTGCTCAGCACCCTCTTCTCATGTCAAACCTATAAGAATCAGTCAGAAGTGTGGTCTCTTTTTGTATGAAATTTCTAATTTGAAAAAAAACGGAAGAGGTCCCTACGAGGCAACTCATACTTCCGAGCCAATTGGTCAAAAGACAATCCCCCTCAAATAAGTTACTCAGGCAAAACACATCCCTAGCTACCACAGTTTAAACCCCAAGTCCATTCATCCCCAGCTGAAAACCCAGCATACCAACTACGGGTGTAAAAAATGATGTTTTGGCAATATTTCCCTCAGTCTGATGCATAGCCCAATAGTTATGAATACTGTCAAGGTGTGAAGGTATGGAAAATAAAGAACATGAAAGCATGGGAAGGGTTAAAGCATGAAGACCACTCGTGATCTATTACAAGGGATCTCTGGAAAGTTACACTAGTCAAAAGGTCACTGTGGTAGGATGGGGCCACTGTGGCAGGATGGGATAAGGATAGTGGAATGCCCATACACCAACTAGCAGGATGGGGCTGAAAGGTCTCTATGGTGGGTTGAGATAACAACAATTAGTAAAGTCAGCCTCGCCTGCTACATATCATCATGGCAAGTTGGGACAGGTCATGACAATAAATATTTAGGACATGACACTTAACTATTTAATTAATAGTTAGTAGAGTCAACATGTTTGAGACCCTTGTGGCAGGACATGACAATAAATACCTAATCATGACAGATCAGCCTGGGACAGGAGACCATTGTCGCAGAAGTGGTAGCAAAATATCTAATCGTGACGTTAGAATAATATTAAGTAGAATGTAGGAAAAACCATAGTGGCAGAAGTAGAGAGATAATGGGAACTAACATCATTGGTGTATTGTATATCTGGAGAGAGATAGCTCTGACTAACACAGTTGGGCATGCTGATAAGCTAACAAAAACATGATACCAATAAGATATAAAGAGCCACGGACCCTGAGGTTTGGGAGCATTCAAGAATTTGCTTTCTGAGTGTCATGGTTTTTTTGTTTGCAAATAAAAGACCTACTTCTTGAAAAACTCTCCACGTCTCCTGGTGACTCTCTACATTTTCTCCACGACAAATTTGATGCTGTGAGCAGGATCATGCAGAGACCTACCTGGAAACAGGGCGGCAGTAACAGGGTGCTTCTCAGTCCGCCGGGGGCACTCCCGAGACTGACAGGATAAGGTTACCCAACAAAAAGAGGAAAGCACTTTTGATGCTAATTCGGACTATATTCTGTTGGCTTGGGGTGGTCCTCGGAAACTCAGAGGTGCGGGAACCTGCCGGAGGGTCTCTCCGATCCAGGATCCAAAAGGCGAAGGGTAAATTGCGGCTGACAGAGATGTGGAGAATTGATCAAGAAAACTACGCAGTGGGGTTTGGGGTGAGTAAGAATAGATCACAGCAATTGCCTGAGTAAAATTCCACGTGGTGTTAATAAAAACCCACATGGTGGTAGTAAAAATTCCATGTGGTGTTAGTGAAAATTCCACGTGGTGTTAGTAAAAGTTCCACATGGTGTTCTTGAAAATTCCATGTGGTGTGAGTAAAAATTCCTAGACTGGTTTAGGCTGAACGAATGAGAATAGCTTGTTTGCATTAATTAGCTGCAATTGAGGATGTTTAGGGACTGATAGATTGGTAAGGGACGATTGCAAGTTGTAGAGTTGGGGATTACTTATACTGTTGACAGAGCACTACCAGACTTGAATGGCACGAGGAAGTAATTTGTGAGAGCAGAGATAATACTTTTGCGGGACTGAAATATATGTCAGGATGGATAAAGGGACTGCAGTTGAGATACTGAGTAAGACATTTCCAGTGGCAAGAAATGATACTGTAAAAATTTCTGAGAAATGGGAAAGAAAAACTAAAGTTTTATTGACTAAATGGCCAAACGAACAAGCTGAGCAGTTATTGGAAACAGAAAAGCAAGAATCAGCTCCCCTCCCCAGACCCAGATGTGGAAGAGTTGAATAAACCCCCTCCCTACTCAAATGAAGAGGCATTGAAGCAGTGGCCAGTAAAAAAATGGAACAATAGAAATAAAGGGACAGTTAGAATGGGACAGAAGTGCAGAAGACAAAAATGAACTAAGGGAAAGAAGAGCAAGAGAGACAACGTACAGGCAGGAGCAAATGGAAGCTATTCAACAAGAGCACAAAGAGCTGAAATGTGAGAGTAGCGTACAGCGTGGGCTAAGGGAACAAAAAGCAGTTGAGGAATACTGGTGACATAAAAAGGAGGCTGAAGAGAGAAGTGGAGGTGACACAGAGGAAGTGGAAAGGGCTGAAGAGAGACAAGGAAAGGGAAAGGCCTCAGTAGCTAAAGAATGGGAGGAATTAGAAATAGCATCGGACTCAGAGTCCGAAGGAGAATCATTGAGTAGTAGCACAGGTAAAGGGGAGAAGGACCAACAGGGAAGGATGTTACCGCTGCTTATAAAAGAGGGGCAAAACCCACAATACTTTACGTGGGGAACTGAGGACATGGAAGGGCTGAAGAATGTGCTGCCCAGTTTACACGAGGGAGCGGGAAAGTGGATCAGGGCTTTTGAAGATGAAACCACAGGGTGATTTGAAGGCACTGCTGGTGAGGTTGGTAGGGCTCCCGAATTTAAAGGAAATAACGGCCCTAGCCCATTTGAAAAATGCGGCAGACAATCTAATGATTGATGGGGTCGGGTTTGATCGAATGAGACAGCGAGTATGGTGGGCCTTAAGAGACTGTTATCTTCCCAAAATGGACTCCGAGACTCTGAGAGGGGATCCACTGGGAGACAATGAAAACCTGGCTGCCTACTTGGAAAAAAGTGGAGGTTGGAAACAAAGCAAGACATAGAGACTAATCAGCTACAGACCACAATGATCTGAAATTCCATCATTGAGGCAATGCCCTCCAAAGTCAGGTCAAGGCTAGAGGAGGTGGTGGGTCTGACATCATCAATGAGCCACCAGGAATTTAGAGACCATGTAGCTCATGCAGTTGAAAGGTTTTGAAAAGACAAAGAGAAACTGTCTGAACAGCAGGAGGAGGTGCAAAGGAATCTGGCCCAGATGCAGCTCGAAGAGCTTAAAGAGAAAGAGAAGGCCAAAAAGGCGTTGCCAGTAAAAACCGACTCAGTGATCGACACTGTTGTGAACCAACTGCCAGCACAAGGGGGGTCCTATCATGTAGACAGACAAGGGCCAGAAAAATCCCATGCCAGCAATGGAGGTTTTTAGAGAAGCTTTCCCGCAGGTGGTGTATCCAGGGCAGGGCAGATTTAAACACCAGCCTAGACAGAACTGGGGTCCCCAAAGACAGGGATGTAGGAATGGTGGATTATGAAACATGATAAACAATCAGGCTCAAGGGGGGCCAGAAACAGTGTGCTGGGGATGCTATCAACCTGGCCACTTTAAAATGAATTGTCCTTATTGGATCAGGCACTCTCTGCCCTATAATAGGCCTAGAAGGCAGGAATCTCTGGCGGCCACTTCCCAGGCACTTACAGGCCCAACGGGACCTGTTAACCCGTATGGGATGTGCTAGGGGTGCCCTGAGAACCTGACAGGGAAGGGACACTACCCTGTAGTAGCATGGGAGGCTGATCAAGAACCAGTATTACAAGTTAAGCAGACATCGGTGATGATAGATACTGGGGTTACAGACACTTGTGTACCGCCGTGGTATGCCTCTCACCCTCCCATGTTAAGCATATTTGTTAAAATGTAGGGTTCTCAGGAAAATCACAGTTAACCCAATTTACAGCTCCAGTAAGATTAGAAATTGAAGGCAGGGACATAGTTTTGCTGATACTAGCGTCTAAAGAGATGCCAATTAACTTGTTACTTAGAGACGTTTTATTACAATTAGAAATAAGATTAGAGTGCAAGGCTTAATTGTAGAAAAGGCTAATACACAGTTAGTGATGCAGGAACCTAGAGATGTTAATGTTTATTAGATAGGGGAAAAAGCATATGATGTTCAAGACATTTGGGGGAAGTGGGAAGCAGAAGTGTTGATGATGTTACCTAGAACGAGATCACCTAAGTCTGAACCACACTGTACAGTGATATTCACTGAGTCTCAGGATGAGGCGTTAGAGACGCAGTGGTGGGCGGCACGGTGGCACAGTGGTTAGCACTGCTGCCTCACAGCGCCTGAGACCCGGGTTCAATTCCCGCCTCAGGCGACTGACTGTGTGGAGTTTGCACGTTCTCCCCTTGTCTGCGTGGGTTTCCTCCGGGTGCTCCGGTTTCCTCCCACAGTCCAAAGATGTGCAGGTCAGGTGAATTGGCCATGCTAAATTGCATGGGGGTAAATGTAGGGGTATGGGTGGGTTGCGCTTCGGCGGGTCGGTGTTGGGCCGAAGGGCCTGTTTCCACACTGTAATGTATTCTAATTCGAAGTTGAGAAGTGAAGCAAAAGTATTAGAGGAGCAGGGAGTGATACAGAGAAATGCGTTCCTGGAAAAGTGGTATAGTGAGCCAGGTGCCATGCCATGTGACCTTACTGGTAAATAAGGGATATCAATCTAAAGTTTTAGGGCATATGGCCAGGAATATGGAAATTGTTGGGGATAGGCACATGGTCACGACAAGGGATTAGGAATCTGGGGATGGCAGCTACGTTAAAATCATAACATGCAGCAACCTGACAGGGAACCCGAAGGAAGTTAAGGTAACACCTCAGTGGAGTATGCCAGTGATGGGAGAGAAAAATGATCAATATGGTAATAAGTAATTGGATACATTACCAGCCACTTTGTGGCCACACGTGATACAGATGCGAGGAGAGTGAAATCAGCTAGCCCAGTGGAAATAAGGTTCAAACCAGGAGCTATTCTGCCTAGGAGATTACAGTATCATTTAAAACCAGTGGCAGTAAAGGCAATAGCAGCAATAATACAAGGATTGCTGAAGACAGGGGTACTTAAAGAAACACGTAGCTCCTGTAACACTCCTTTGTTACCAGTCTTAAAGACAGACAGGTCAAAATGGAGACTTGTACCTGATTGAAGAGCAGTAAATGAGGTAGTGGAGGATTGGTCAGCGGTTGTTCCAAATCCGCATATACTTCTGACTAATGTGCCCCCACATGCAGTTTGTTCTCAGTTGTAGATTTATGTTCTGCGTTCTTTAGCATTCCTCTAGCAGAGCATTGCTGGTATCTGTTTGCTTTTACATATAAAGGTCAGCAATACACTTAACCGTACAACCCAGATGGCCTCCTTCTTCAAGGACCGCAATTTCCCGCCAGACGTAGTCAACGATGCCCTCCACCGCATCTCTTCCACTTCCCGCTCCTCCGCCCTTGAGCCCCGCCCCTCCAACCGCCACAAGGACAGAACCCCACTGGTCCTCACCTACCTCCCCACCAACCTCCATGTACAACATATCATCCGCCGTCATTTCCGCCACCTCCAAACGGACCCCACCACCAATGATATATTTCCCTCCCCTCCCCTATCAGCGTTTCTCAAAGACCACTCCCTCCGTGACTCCCTCGTCAGGTCCACACTCCCCACCAACCCAACCTCCACTCCCGGCACCTTCCCCTGCAACCGCAA
>NC_057715.1:80421315-80453210 GCF_004010195.1 Chiloscyllium plagiosum | reverse complement strand
TTCCTGACCTCTCCGCCCCCACCCCACTCCGGCCTATCACCCTCACCTTGACCTCCCTCCACCTATCGCATTTCCAACATCCCTCCCCCAAGTCCCTCCTCCCTACCTTTTATCTTAACCTGCTGGACACACTTTCCTCATTCCTAAAGAAGGGCTTATGCCTGAAATGTCGATTCTCCTGTTCCTTGGATGCTGCCTGACCTTCTGCGCTTTTCCAGCAACACATTTTCAGCAGCAATACACTTATACAAGAATGCCCCAGGGGTTTAAGTATTCACCGCATGTATTCAACCAGGTGTTAAAATCAGAATTGGAGGATTTGTCTTTAGAAAGTATGCTGATACAGTATGTTGATGATTTGCTTGCCTGTTCAGATGGTCAGAAACAGTGTGAGTGAGATACCCTTATTCCTCTTGAAAAAACTGGCAGACGGAGGGCATAAGGTGTCTGGGAAAAAGCTGTAGTTTTGCAAACAGCAGGTCGAGTATTTGGGTAGGTTGGTTGCTAAAGGAATGAAAGCAATTGCACCAAGTCAGATTGAAGCAATTGTTAAAATTCTTAGATCAGAGACAATAGGACAAATGATGACATTTTTGAGCATGACAGGATTTAGCATAGATTGGATTGAGGAGTATGCTGAGATTACGGCATAAGGAAGCTGATGAAGGATGTTGGACATGCATGTTTAAGGGATGCTTTGCAGTGGAATGGGGAGGCTATGACAGCGTTCAATACCCTTAAATGAGCCTTGCTATCAGCCTCAGCGTTGACCTTGCCTGATTACAACAAACCTTTTCACCTTTATGTGTCAAACAGACGGACAGGATACGCAGCTGCAGTGGTTAGGCAGGAGGCAAGTGGAGGGAGGCCCATGCAGCTGATTGCTTACTATCTCACCGGACTAGATAAAGTAGCTCAGGGCTATCCACTATGCTATCAGGGATTGGCGGCTGCCTATTTTGTGTATGAAAAAGCATCCTCAGTAACAATAGGTTATCCCATCATCCTATATATGCATCATATGGTGGCAGAGTTATTG
The DNA here is from genome assembly GCF_004010195.1 of Chiloscyllium plagiosum. NCBI lineage: Eukaryota > Metazoa > Chordata > Chondrichthyes > Orectolobiformes > Hemiscylliidae > Chiloscyllium > Chiloscyllium plagiosum. Next base: position 80,452,171 of record NC_057715.1, on the reverse strand, counting down.
GAGAAAGGGAAATTTGCACCAATGCCAGCTAGAATATTAGCATATCGGATGCTGCTGACATTTCCCAACATAACCATACACAGATGCACTACAAGGAACATAGAGGACTATGTCCCATTTGAGTATGACTGTATAAGGGAAGTGACTACATTTGCCAAACTGAGGACTGATTTACAGTCCGAGCCACTGCTTGATAAAGATAAGGAAGTTCTATTTGTGGACGGTTCTTGCTTTGGGGATTATGACGGGAATCATGCAGGGTATTTGGTTATAAGACCAAGCTCAGTTTAGGACAGTCAAATGGAAACTTGCCCACAGCTGAACTCAAGGCATTAATGGCAGCCTGTGACATGATGGAGGGTAAAAAAGCTGACATTTATATTAATTCAGCTTAAGGCCATGGGGTATGCTACCTATTTGGGGCAGTGTGGAAGCAAAGAGGCTTTAAGAAGAGTAATGGGGATCCCATACAACACTGCCAGCAGATTGTAGAGTTGACAACTGCAATGATGAAGCCAAAGGCATTAGCTATTATTAAGTGTCAAGTACACAGTAAGGCAGTGGTATGGTAATCAAGGGTAATCAGGCAGCGGATGAAGCGGCTAAAGTAGCTTTGGGTTGCTCCTCTGCTATCATAGCACCTCAGGTACAGCTTGATCCAGAGCCGATAATATAAGACCTCATCGAGATTCAAGGGAGGGCAACACGAGCTGAACAAACACTGTGGAAACAGAGGGGAGCGAAGCAGAATCAAGAAGGTTTGTGGATTACAAAGGATGGCTTATGGGTATCACCTACCCCATTGTTGACAATCCTTATTTCAGAAGAAAATGGACTGGATCATTGTGCAAGAGGGGAAGTGTTAAGGAAGATTAAAAGGGATGGATTCTGGTCACAGTGGGCTAAATGTTGTCACAATGCGAAGTGTGTGCACAGTCTAATATTAGAAAGGGGATAATGACCCCTATAGGACACATACCAGTACCCGAAGGGCCATTTAAGCATTTAGTGATTGATTACGTGGACATGATAAAAACAAGTGACTATAGTGGTGACTGATAGGTTTAGCTAATGGGTAGAAGCTGCCCCGTCTAAAGATGCAGGAGCAGGAACAGGACCAGGAACAGTAGTGAAATTTCTGACAAATGAAGTTATCCCAAGGTTTGGTACATTGTCAGAAATCAGTTCAGACAATGAGTCTGCATTGATTCAAAAAAGTAGTTAAGTTGGTGCTGCAGTCATTGAGAATCAGCCTGAGGTTTAGGTGCATGTATCATCACCAGTCACATGGTATGGTGGAAAGGATTAATGGGACATCGAAAGCCAAATTAAACAAGATCTGCGCAAGCACCAACCTTAATTGGGTTGATGTGCTGCTGCTAATGAGTTATCGCATGCAGACTAATCACATGACTAATCTAACACCGCATGAGATACTCACAGGTAGACCTATGCCAGTGCCCAAGTGGAGAGGCCCTATGAAGGGCCTAGCTTGGAACAGTTAAACCTAGAACTTAAGCAATGTAGGCAGCAGCTAACTATGATACATGAGACTATCCACATGCAGGAAACACAAAGGGAACTGACACCTGACAACGAGGAAGGACCTATTGAGCCCAGGGATCAGGTGTATGCATTGGTTTTCCAGAGATGGTGGAATGAGCCAAGGAGAGAGCGACCTTTTGTAGTGACTAAGGCATCACCTACCGCCATCCAAGTGGAAGGACGACATGTATGGTAGCACCTTAATCATTGTGCTAATGCTCTCCCACCGGTACAAAACTGACTCTGAAACTAAGGTAAGTGAGGCTGAGGCCAAGGAACCTGAGCATGGGCAGGACACACAGGAAACCAGTACCCCACAGCAGAGTCCTGAACAAGGTACAGGCACAGCTCTCGGGGTCTCTGATCGTTCTGTAAATGATAGTGATGAAGATGCGGAGCATAGCCCTTCATCTGGTAGCGGGACTGGGGAAGATATGGGGGAAGCCCCTGATACCCCTCCCTGATGCCTGCATACTCAGACTTTGAAACCATTAACCTGGCAGATACTTGGTGCTTGTGTGGTAAGAAAGGAGAGTTGCACCCGATACTGCCCACCGACTGGAGTGACAGCTGTGCCCTGTAAGGTTGTTATATCGCCGCACGCACAGCTTGACACTACGTCACAGTCAGCTCTGTGCTGCACTAAGTGATGGTATGTCCCTGATCCAACATTCAGATTGATAGCATAGGACAGCCAAGAGGTATCCCTAATGAGTTTACGGCCCGTAACAAAATTGCCGCAGGCTGGGAGGCTCTCATCCCAGTGATAGGGGTGAGCAAGAATGTTGAATGGATTAATTACATTTATTACAACCAGCAGAGATTTATCAACTATACTAACGATGCCTTTGTGGCTTTGGGAGAACAATTGGATGGTACAACCAAAATGACATGGCAAACAGACAGGCCTTAGCTTGGATACTGGCAGAAAAAGGTGGGGTTTGTGTGATGTTAGGGGAGCATTGCTGTACCTTTATACCTAACAACACTAGCCCTGGGGGATCTTTTACTAAAGCCATGGGAAAAACTAAAGAATCTGAGACAGGAGCTAAAAGACAATGCGGGATTTGGTCATCAGGCTTTTGATTGGTTGAATAATATATTGGGATCTTGGTGAGCAGGGTTTGTCAAGATTGGTCTTATAATAGGTACGGTTTTACTTGTTGCCGCCTTCGTCTTTTCTTGTGCCTTACCTTTTATTAAGTCTTTTTTAGTTTGCGTCACTACACGGAAACTTGTGGTCATTTTAGCTAGCCCTGGAAATGCCTCCTCCTCTGACAGAGCCCCACTGCTCTACTATTATGATCTGACAACCACCATGGTGCAAGGGACATGTCCACATGAGGACATCGATGCTACTTCTGAGGAATGCATGTTTGGCCCTAGATTGTAAGGGGTCTTGGGTTTTTTTTCCCCTGCTCTGGTTATTGGAGGACAGGCTTTTGGCAAGGGACCCCAGGAATGGAGGAAGAACCCTTTAAGACTCAGGCTCCGAAAATTATTCAGTCCATGTTGGGACCTACACTGGTGTTTGCATTGGGCATCAGAGGGTCTGAGCTTATTATCTTCTTTCTCTAGGTGAGACCAGTAGGTCTCAAAGGTAGGGGAATACGGAAAATAAAGAGCATGGAAGCATGGGAAGGGTTAAAGCATGAAGACCACTGATGATTTTTTACAAGGGGTCTGTGGAAAGTTACACTAGTCAAAAGGTCACTGTGACAGGATGGGATAAGAATAGTGGAATGCCCCTACATCAACTAGCAGAGTCAGGATGGGGCTGAAAGGTCACTATGGCAGGATGAGATAACAACAATTAGTAAAGTCAGCCTCGCCTGCTAAATGTCATCATGGCAGGTTGGGAACGGGTTGTGACAAATAATATTTAGGACATGACACTAAATATTTAATTAACAGTTAGTAAAATTAGCCTGCTTAAGACCCTTGTGGCAGGACATGACAATAAATACCTAAACATGACAGGTCAGCCTGGGACAGGAGACTATTGTGGCAGAAGTGGTAGTAAAATATCTAATCGTGACATTAGAATAATATTAAGTTAATTGTAGGAAAAACCATAGTGGCAGAAGTAGAGAGATAATGGGAATTAACATCATTGGTTTATCGTATATTTGGAGTGAGGTAATTCTGACTAACACAGTTGGGCATGCTGATAAGCTAACAAAAAAGGCATAAACAGCCACAGACCCGGAGGTTCAGGCACATTCAAGACTTCGCTTTTTGAGTGTCAGTTTTTTGTTTGCAAATAAAAGACCTACTTCTTGAAGTACTCTCCGTGTCTCCTGGTGACTCTCTACATTTTCTCCACGACAAAGGGCAATGACAATATTCTTTAACTGTCCTCATCTTGTCTAACCAAAATGAGTGAGGGGTTCCCCCCAGCCCAATCATTCACGTAAGTTAGCAACGAGTTTATTTGATCGTTTTTGATATCTGGGAGGCCCAGTCCTCCCAGTCTGTAAGGTAACTGCAGTTTAGTAAAGGGTTGCTTGCGATACCAGATAAAGGAACTGAACCAGCCGTTCAGTCTTCTAAATGTTTCTTAATAAAAAGCAGAGGAAGCATTCGCATTGGATACAACAGGTGGGGAAAAATGTTCATTTTAATGAGAGCTATCTGACCTAACCAAGAGATCGGAAGCCCCTCCCATCTACGAAGGTCCTGCTTGATTCTGTCGAATAAATGGGCAAAATTGGTTTTAAATAGCCGATCAAAGACAGGAGTAATGAATGTACCGAAGTAGAGAAAGCTCTCCTGTGACCATCTGAAGGGAAATCAAGATTCGTCCTCAGGACCAGGAATTTTCAGAAGACCCCCACCCCCCATGGGCACGGGCACGACCTGTGATTTTGCAAAGGTGATCTTGTAACCTAAAAAGCCACCAAATAAATTGATACATTGTTTCAGGTGTGGCACTGAGACTGTTGGGTTTGATAAAAAGACAAGAACATCAGCTGCATACAATGTAACCTTATGTGACTTTGTCCCCACTTCTTGAGCGGATATATTGGGATCCCTACGTATTGCCTCCACCAGCAGTTCGATCACCAATGTAAAAAGCAACGGTGATAAGGCACAGCCTTGTCGACTGCCCCTAAGGATATTGAAATTGCTTGACCATAGACCATTGGTGAGGACCGTGGCAAGAAGGTCACTACATAAAACCCTTTACCCATCAGATAAAGGCCTCACCCAAGCCAAATTGCTTTACAGTATTAAAAAAGGTATGGCCACTCAACCTGGTCAAATGCCTTTTCCATGACTAAAGTGATCACTAACCCCTGTATCAATCACTGTTGACATGCTTGGATCATATTAAGTAACCACCTGCCGTTATTCGATGATCAGCGACCTCTTATGAACCCCCGTCTGTTCCTTCTCAATGATGGAAGGCAGTACAGATTTTAGCCTTGGTGCCAAGTCTCCGAGACGATTTTGAAATCGGCATTCAGGAGTGAAATGGGTATACAGGAAGCACAATCCTCTGGGGCCTTCCCTTTTAAGGCTGAGGGAGATGTTTGCCTCTCAGAGATGGTGGGAGGTGGCCATGACTGAGAGAGTTGTTAAATATACTAAGCATTGGTCCTGACAGTATACTTATAAATTCCCTATAGAACACACTGGGGAGCCCATCAAGACCAGGCACCTTTCCGTTCTGGAGCTGTCTCACAGCCTTCTGCACCTCTTGCTCGGACAACGGGACATTAAGGAGAGACTCTGGTTTAGTGGTCACTCCCAGAAGGTCTAAGTTCTTAAAAACAAAAAGACTCCATCCTAACCCACCCACTCTTTCAGCTTTCTAATTGATATGGTTCGGAGTAAAATTTCCAAAACACTGCATTAATCCTTTTAGGATCACAGGTTAAATTTCCAGTGTCCTCTCTGATCGAGGTAATGACTTGGGGATAACTTCTTTTCTTGGCATGATACTCTAAGTACCTGCCTGGCTCATCCCCATGCTCAAACAGCCTTTGATTTGCAAATGCAAGATCGCTCTTGGCTGTCCATGTAAGCATGGAGATCAGTGTGCACTGAGAACCTCTGCAGTTGAGCCAGCGAGGGCCTATCAAAGTATACCTTTTCAGCTGCGCCTCGAGAAAACGTTGCTGCTCACCAGTCTGCCATTTCTTACTGGCTGAATAGGAAATAACTAACCCCGTAGCATAGGCTTTAGCTGTTTCCCAAAGAATAGATGGGATACTGGCCGAGCCTGAATTAATATCTAAAAAAAAATGCACTGAATTCAGTAGAAAGTAATTCAGTAAACGTGCTATCCTTAAAGATGAAGGGGTCCTGTCACCAGTGCCTCAAACCTACCATAGTATCCTTACTCTTGACCGGTAAACACACTGGGGCGTAATCGGAAATAGTGATATTGCAAATTGTACATGACACCGAGCCCAAACGTGCTGCAGGGGTCAAAATAAAATCAATCCTCGTATGGCATTTATGTGGATTCGAGAAGAATGTAAAACCCTGGCCAGTAGGGTGGAGGTGCCTCCAAACATCTACCAATCCCAGTTCAGCACTCAAATCCCTTAATTGTTTAGATTGTGAAGATGATATTGGAGGGCCTTTGGGCAATCTGTCCAATGTAGGATTTATAACTCTCTTTTCTGCTCTTCCCCCCCCGCTACAATAATATGCTGAGATGCAAGACTAACAAGACTAGAAAGTGTATCTATCAAGAACTTAAGGGAGTGGGCTGGGGGACTGTAAACATTTAAGATCCTGTATTCTTCCCCATGTATTAAGGATTACAAGTCTGTGTGTCTTTAATAGTCTAATGACTTAAATGGGAGATTTTTTCTAACTAGAATAGCCACCCCTTTATTTCTTGTATTGAAAGATGAGAAATAAACCCATTCTGTTGCAACTTCAAATGCTCTGCATCATCTAGGTGTGTTTCTTGTAATGTGGCTGGAAAGTACCTTCCTCCTCTTGACTGGTGAGTGACTCCCCTTAATATTTCCAGGTACACCACTTGAACACATTCTTAGCCATAGCCTTCCATAGCACCATTTAGATTTCAGAGAGGGAGAACTTGAACTACAGATCATGGAGCTTAAGATGTAAGAAGATCCACAAAACCGAAAAACTACACAAACTAAAAAGAATTACAGCTAACAAATCTACAAATAAAAAAAGTACAGAAACTATATACACCAAAAAACCCAAAACTAAACTGCCAAAAGGCACTGATTAGAGGAATTTACCCCCATTCAGAGGGGGCATCTACAACATTCTAAACATCCCAACCACCCTCTCAAATCCTATTGAATAGGGTTGTGCCACACACAGGCAACCTGGTAGGAAAAAACAAGATTAACTTACCTGTTTATAGTACTAAAAATAAATGTCACCCATTCCTTGGTATAACTTAGCTCAGAGATTAAAAGGTAAATACTCTATCCTGAAGGGCTTATGCCCGAAATGTCGATTCTCCTGTTCCTTGGATGCTGCCTGACCTGCTGCGCTTTTCCAGCAACACATTTTCAGCAAATACTCTATCCATCCCAAGTACAATTTAACGTAACTTATCAAAAGAAAGGAGACTCCAAGCCCTCTTTAAAAGAAGAGCAAACCTGAGCAGCTCTGTCCTCTCTGCCTATTCAATCGTCTGATTTAAGTCAGAGTGATTGAAGTTCCGTGCTTTCTCTGATGAGTCAAATAAATGTATACATCCATTATGAATGATCCGAAGCACTGCTGGATATCTTAGAGAATACTAGATCCCAAGCTAAATCTCTTCTTGATGCCATCGTAGGACTTCCTTTTCCGGATCACCACAGCTGAGAAGTCTTGAAAGAACATGACCCTGGAGCCCCCACACCCCAATACCCTCAGATCCCTCCCCTGGATTTTGGAAGCTTCCATGGCTCTGTCTTGATAATGATGGAACTTTACCAGGACAGGGCGAGGGTGCTGGTCGATACCTGGCTTTCGTGCCATGACCCAATGGGCTCTCTCAATCTTTATTCTTCCCTTTTCAGCTTCCAAACTAAGGAATTCTGGGAACCACTTCTCAAAAGAATTCCACCTATCACTCCCCTTCCGACCCTCAACGGAAGCCAGCAACATGCAGGTTCTTTCTTTTGCCCTGGTTTTTAAGATCATCCACCTGATCCAACAGACCACGGATCAGTGTTTCCAGGGCTTCAATCCAGCTCTTGGAGTAATCAGTCTCTGACTCTGCTGCCTGGTGCTCGAGTTCATCAATTCTTTTCCCCAGGTCCTGCAGTATAGCAGATACTGGAGTCAGGTTCTCCTCAATTTTTTTTCTTCCTTTGATCTGCTTCCCCAGACCTTGCGAGGTTTGGCCAACTCTTCAACCAGGGTCTGGTAAATAAGCAGACCCACTGCTCCAGTGGGCTGCGCTGGGCTGGGTCCCTGGCCCTGGGCGAGCTTCCTCCTTTCTTCAGCATTCTCCCACAGTAAACACAAAGGTATGTAACTTTTTCAGGTTCTTTTACGGTGTTCTTACTCACAGTAATGTGGATGTTGTGGCGCATAGCCCAGCAAACACGATCCAAGCAGGATCCCCTAGACCCCCTAGTTCAATATTCCCCCAAGAGTGGGAATATCTTCATATCTAACCTGTCAGACCTGCTCAAAATCTTGTATGTTTCACTCACTTATTTCTTTAGACACTAATGAATAAAGGCCTAACCCTAACAAGACCCAAGGGCATGACTGGTATCTAAATATTTCCAATCCTCTCAACTACCACTAGGTAGTGATTGTTCGTACACCTAAGTTTTTGATTGACTGCCTTTTGTTAACCAAGGAGAATATCCATAGGTGGCTCATCCTATTTAGCTGTTCTAATTAAGCCAAGCCCTTCATCTCAGGAATCCATCACGAATCTCTTGATCTGTCTCCAATGCTAGTATATCCTTTCATAAAAACGAGGACCAAAATTGTAAACAGTAGTCCAGGTGTGGTTGGAAGAAAACTCCAACGCGCTGGAATCTAGGATAGAACCTTATGACACACCACAAGTTACAACTTTCCAATCTGAAAGAGACCCATCAATTTGTCTTCTCTAAGCTAACCAATCTACAGTTCATTGTAATGCAGTTACCCTTATGCCATAAGCTTCCACCTTGACTAATTTTTTTTTTATTATTATGCGGCTGCTCCTGGAAAGCTTTTGAAAGCCTCCTGGAAATCCAAATACACTACCAGTTCTCCATTATCAACACTGCTTATTCTATGCTCCTTTTAATAAATTTGCTAACATGATTTCTGTTTCACAAAACTAAGTTGACTCTGTCTAATTGCATTAACCTTTTAGAAATGTGCCACTATTTCTTCCTTACTGAACTCTAGCATTTTTCCAATCTAGATATATGTTTGATTAATCAGGCTGAAAATTCTGGCTCTGTTACTCTTCCCCTCCACATCATGAGGATCAATGCAAAATATTTGTATATATCATCTACCATTTCCCTGCTCTCCATGACCAATTCCTTGTTTGCATCCCCCAATGGTCACACTCATTTTAGCCGCTCTGTTTTTATTTATCTATAGACTTGTTTTTGTATTTCTTCCCAAAGTTACTTTCAGATTCAATTGTCTCCATCCTGATTAGCTTTTTAAGATGTCAACTGCTAATTCCTAAAATATTTCCAATCCTCTCGCCTACTTCGGTTGTGATTGGTTAACCAATCAAAAACTTAGGTGTACAAAGGCAGTCAAGGAGAGTATCCATGGGTGGCTCATCCTCCCCATAACTTGTTTTTGGCCACAATAAATGTTTTCAGCATTAAAAATCTGCCATTGCTCATGTGCTAACCTTCCCTCTCAGTATTCTCCCCCCCCATGCTATCTCCTTTCATTACTGCATAATATTGCTTTCTTTTCCCTCCCCAAAGTTTGTACTCTTAACCACGTATAGTGGTCAGTTCACTCATTGCCCCCCTGCAGTCTGTTCCCTTGTCCAGGAGCAAGAATTTCATACCTTTTGGCTTAGGCACTAGCCAAGGCTTCTTAAAAGTTAAACTTTAGATCCCAATATCTACCTCATTTGGAGTGTTGACTCCATCTAGTTTCGGCCAATGTAGGAGCAGAGTTGTAACAAGCAGTAGACTCCTCAAATATATTCATCAAGACTGTATTCTGCAGGAATCTGGGGAGTTGGGCGTGGGGGATGGACCCCTAGAATTGCTGATGCAAGTAATTTAAATATTAAAAAAACACTAGCTGATCTAAACCAAATGAGCAACAGTATTGAGCAGCAAAATCAATACCCTTAGTTTACTAAATTAAACCGCCCTATATAAAACTACTTAAGAGTTTCATAGGAATTTTATTGAACAAAATTTGAGCAGCAACAAAAAAACCCCCAAAAAGGCATATAGGTAGCTTTTGAGAAGTTCAGTATAAGACAGGAAGTTTTAGTCAGGGAATTTCGGAGTTTTAGGTCCAGGTGGCTGTTCTAAAACAGAACAGAAATGATTCTTATGGCAGTGGTACGGTCCCTTCCATTGAGGAAGGAGGCCCAGTTCAAGGTCCACTTGCTCCAGAGATGTGTGTCATAGCCACACAATTGATTAAAAAGCAAAAACATAAAATACAATCTCTTTTTTAGTTAGTTAATGCAATGTCAGGATCCAAGATTTGATTATTACACTAAAATCGACTATTGCTCATTTGTCAAATTATTTCTTTCCTCCCAGGAATGTGAGCGAGGCGCCTCTCCTGGATCATCATGAGTAGCATTAAAAACTTATCACACGTTGCAAATGTATACATTCTTGATCAGATGGTCATTGGAATAAGGAAGAGATGTGATTGCAGTATGTTACAATTTAACTAAGCTTCAACTACTCACTGAGGAACATCGGGAAGCAGAAAAAAGTATTAATAAAAAGAAAAAAAGTCAAAAAGATTGAAAATTCAGTACTTCATTTCACCACATAGCTAAGCTGAGAGATTCAAATTCATACAAAATAAATACCTTTAATAAAACAGCCTGTCTACAGTTTAAAACCTGAAAGCAATAACTGCCACTTCTGGAGGGAAGTCATTCATGTCTGGTGGGTTTTCAAAAGGAAAAAACAAAGTTAAAACACGAAAAAAGGAAAGATATTTATTTTAATACTTAAAATAAGCTTCCAGCTACAGTCATTTTCAAAGCTTTGTACAAACATCAATTAAGTAAATATTACATAAATAATTCATTTACATTCTTAGACTATAGCTTTAAAACCTCCAATATAATTTAAGCTAGAATACATGGAAGTTACCATTTCTTGCTGACTGACCAGAAATGCTAAAATTTTAGGTGATCACTTGAATTGAAATATGGGGGGGTTCTTATATCATTGTAAACAGAGATTGAAGCATTGCATCCTCAGTAGTCAACATCTGGAAAATGCTAGGAGTGTACATAATCGAAACAAGTTGGATCACTTTAAAAAAGGCTTCAATTAAATGCAACAGTGACACCAAACCAAAATGAGTTAGTTTTCCACCAAGTTGTCTGCTTGACAAGTCTTATGGTGACAAGGGACATGATCTTTATCCTATGACATCAAACTATGTGCCACAAAATACCCAGGAATTGAGGGATACCAAAAATAATACAGTGATGTTAAAGAGCAGGGTAACTGGTCATACACTATGTTAGCAATTATTGAAGTATATACCATACTTGAATAACTTAGTTTATAGTAACCCTTGGTGTCACAATGTGTTTTATGACAAAATAAAAATGAGAACAAAAATGTGGCTTGCTATAACTACACCATAGAATGTAAAAAAAAAAAGGTTGTGACAAATTTGCATTTAAATTCTGAAGAGATTAAAAATCTAAATTGGAATATTGTTTGAGTGTAATATAGAGGGCTGTGTAATTCCTTCCCATAATGGGACAATTCAGTGTGGGAGAGGACAACAGCAATCTTTTGTTTCATAGCATCCTCTTGTTGTTCACTGAAGATGACATTTTGTTTTTATAGTGATTCAATAAGCTCTAGTGACAAATTTACAGCTATTAACATTTGAAGTGAGTTCATAATTTAAAAATGTACATGGATGAAACTGTTGCTTTGTGTTCTTCCTCCTTAACCAACTCTAAAGTCCAATAAAATCAAGATAAATTGACATGCACTCCTTTTTCCACAGCATTTTTCCAGTTGTCACTTCACAAATAAATTTCTGAACATAAAACCCATTAACTGCTTTAAAATATGTACACAGCTTTTCCTTCTGATCTACTGTGATGAAAATCTGGAGGCCTTTCTTTTTGGTTCAAAATAATCTTCAGTCCAATAACTGGTCTTTGCAACGTGCAACAAACAGTTCACCACTAACCAGCTCATATTCAATCACTACTGGATAGTACCATAATTGAACAAGGAATCATCACAAATTATCAATAAGAGCATTGAAGGCAGCAATTCAACTGGAGTTTGAGAACATTCATAAACCAAGGCAGTTGAAGTCCTACATTCAATTGTTTAACATTGTCCTTAAATGTCACTAAGTAAATTTAAAAAACATGAACATTACTGTACACATTTGAATGTTTACATTGACCCCTTATAACTGGAGTCAACCAGAATAAGATGCACACTGATTTCTGTGAGGAGGACCGGACTAACTTTAAATGGCTCATAAAAATATCAACATTTATAAATGACATTGTGTAAAAGCTGACCTAACATAATGCTGCATTATTCTATTTTCACAAGTGTTATTTGGCTTAAAGCAGTGGTGTTTTTTTTGTTTTAAAATACTACAGCAGGGCAAGGTACTCATTTTAGCTTTGCCAGTGACCTGGAATGCATTTCTTTTTGCCCTTATTGAAATGGTAAAGACAGGATTGCATTTTACAAAAATTGCCATTTTAAAGATTTTAGTGAACAGATTGCAAACAATTTGTTCTTCACACAATTCATTTTTTCAAAGCATAGTAATGTTCAGTCTTTAAGAGATTATATTTAGCAGATGCATATTAAGTAAAATGAGGAATAATATTCATCTCAATACTAAAGCACAACAGTATCATTAGGTTCATTTTAATATATGTCACTTTTGCCCTTAGGTATACAAATGCTCTATTTAGTTCAGAATATCTTTGAAAACAGCAAGTTTTGGTCCATTGATGAACTAGAATGTACAAGTTGTTTAACTGTCATTTTGTTAAAAATAAAGCCATGAATTAAATAATAATCTTAATCTACTTCATATCAAAAAAAAGAGAAAATCTCATTAAGTACAATGCAATAAAATAAATCAGCATGCCAAATTATTCAACTTCACAAAAGGAATTTGTTGATCTTGAATGGTGTATCCACAGTGTGATTCATTAGGAATTACAGGAATAAAGTGCAGTTTAGATCCAATCGTTTCTGTAGGACCTAGAAGCAATTTTTTTTTTTTTAGAAATAAAGCAATTCATAGAAATTAGACAAAATGGATGCTAAATCATAGAAATCTTATTTATATACTTACTGTCTTTAAGGCAACTAAATTCCCCAAAATTGCTTCACAGTACGAAGTCTAACCAAATTAAACCAATTTATATAAAGATTATTAATAATGTTGTGAATAAATTCAAAAAAGTGCAAGAACAAAGAACTTACAAGTACGTCTTGAGAGATTAGAATCGTTGGAATTGGTGAAGGCTGCTCGGATAACCTCTCATTTTTGTTGCCACTTGGTATTTCTCCTTAAACAATAAAAATATAAAGAATACGGCTCCAGCTAATAAATATAATTGGGAAATGGGATATAGGTGTGTAATTACTGTCCAGTTAGTTCTGCTATAACACAGTAGTTCCATTCTCATGCAATCTCATGTTAAGAAAATTGTGCAATAGCACCATTGAAACTAATGGGATTGGAATGACACTATAACTAATGCACGCTTTAAAACGTTTTTGCAATAGAAACGGTCCCCAATTTGTCAATTGCGTTACAGCGAATTTGCGTTAACAAAGTGTGCATTATAGCAGAATGACCTCTATTGTTACTGTATTATTGGGAATTGACAAAAGCAATATATAAAATGGCCCAAACCTTCATATTTGGACCAGAATCACTATTTCTGACCCAGATCTGACAAGGTTGCCTACTTAGCAGATCACATTCTACACTTGATTTTCAATTCTGGATCAATCTTAACAGTTGCAGTGCGACAAACCACAGAAGATGTATCAAGAATGAATCTTTGCAGAAGTTACAAGCCACGTATGGCAATAGGTTTCATGATGCCATACGTGTAAAATTTTAAAACATCTCAAAGCCTCTTGATAGCTATTGGGATAAGTATATAAAATAACTGGGTAAGAGGATACATATAGGTGGTTGTTCAAGGGGTTACTGGTAGCAGATGCCTGGGTAAGGAGGTAGGTTGGTACAAACAGAAAATGCTGAAGGAACTCAAAAGGACTGGCAGCATCTGTGCAGAGATAAGCAGAGTAAACATTTTGGAGTTTGCTATGATTCTTCTTCAGGGTTTTGAAGAATCATATTGCAAGGTCAACTTTTCCTCTCTCCACAATTGCTGTCAAAACTGTGGAGCTTCTCGCGCATTGCATTTTTAGATTTTCAGCATTTTAGGTTTTTTTTTGCTTTTAGTGAGAGGTAGGGTGGATCAGGTGGGCAGGAAAAATAGGAGTTTTCTTTTTGAGAAGGGGTGGTGATGGCTTGATGTTCAATTTTGTAGCTAGCCAGGAATTAGAGTACATTTTAAGCCATCTAACCTTTCCTTGGGTAACAACTAAGGTAGTCAAAACCCATTGAAGTCTCTAATGGAGATTTTGTCAGAGGACTCAAGCAACCAGGGTTTGCTCATTGGAAGTTTGAACTTCCTGTGTACTCTTTGAGAGGTCCTGATGCACCTTTCAAGTAACACCTGATTTCTGTCCAACTATCTGGGGACCAGAAGATCCAGACTATTATCATTTCTATGTACTTAATTAGAAATATCATGGTCTATGGATTGCAGAGAAATGGCAGTTCTTATTGGTACACTTTTATCACATCAATACTACCAATTTGTGCTTGTAACTCCAAAATATCTTGTGTAGTACACAACTAAAAACCAAAAATAAACACTTTAAAAAAAGCATATTAGTCATAAAAGGCTTACCTTCCTCATTGCCAGGAGTATGTGTTGAGGAACATCTGGTATGATAGTTGACAGCAGAAACTTTGCCACAAACACTATATGCTAAAAAGAAATATTTTTCTTCTGGTTATATTGTATATGTTTATGTGGCACCTTTATTACAGAAATTTTACAAAGAAGATGATACAAGTGAGATTGCAAAATACATTGTTAGAGAGCTGAGTTTAAGGGTAGAATAGAGTCATAGAGATGTACAGCATGGAAACAGACCCTTTGGTCCAACCTGTCCATGCCGACCAGATATCCCAACCCAATCTAGTCCCACCTGCCAGCACCCAGCCCATATCCCTCCAAACCCTTCCTATTCATATATCCATCCAAATGCCTCTTAAATGTTGCAATTGTACCAGTCTCCACCACTTCCTCTGGCAGCTCATTCCATACACGTACCACCCTCTGCGTGAAGAAGCTGCCCCTTACGTCTCTTTTATATCTTTCCCCTCTCACCCTAAACCCTCTAGTTTTGGGCTCCCCGACCCCAGGAAAAGACTTTGCCCATTTACCCTATCCATGCACCTTATGATTTTGTAAACCTCTATATGGGCACCCTTCGGCCTCCGACACTCCAGGGAAAACAGCCCCAGCCTGTTCAGCCTCTCCCTATCATTCAAATCCTCCAACCCTGGCACCATCCTTGAAGAATTCCAGAGCATGAGCCAAATCAGTGAGACCACACATTTGATTCCAGTGCAACAAATGGCCAACACTAAAAGGTAGGTAGTTCATTTCAGTTATAGATTTCATGTAGCCTACATTCATTATTCTGAGAAGTTCAGGCAAACTTGAAGTGATTTCTTAGAAAGAAGATTTAAATAGGTTGTGTGTATTTTTAATTGAATGATAAAAAGTTTCAACACTACATCATCCCTCCCCCAGCACTGGATATATTCCCGATTACAAAAATTAAGTTGGAAACGTGCCCAACACCTATAGCAACAAAATCATTTTAAGCCAAACACTAACATTTTGTACATTTGGCTCCAAACTGAGCATCCTTGGAGCGTGTGTGTTCTGAGAACTCTAACCACACAGGCATTAAATGTCTTGACATTAGAAGTACCCACTTTCTCCAAATGTTGAAAAAAGAGAGTCTTAGAAAATAACTTGTGTTACACACTTTCCTTTTTATTTGGTGAGCTTTAAAACCAGGTTTAACACAATGATTCATATTTGGTGCATTGTCAAACTGGTGTATCTGTAACTGAAGGTGTGCCACAGGTATCAATGCTGGAACCACAACTATTTACAAATATAATGACCTGAATGAAGAAATTGAATGTACGATTGTCAAATTTGTGAATGACAAATAGGTGGGAAGGCAAGTGCTGAGGACGAGTCTGCAGAGGGATATAGACAGGTTAAAGCTAGTTGGCAAAAACTTGGTGGATCAGTATAATGTGGGGAAATTTGAGGTTAAGAACAGAGGAGAGAATATTATTGAAAATGGAGGTAGACTGCAGAAAGCCACAGAAAAGAAGGATATGGGAGTCCTCATCCATTAAACACAAACAACGTCCAAGTTCAGTGGATAATAGGGAAGACAGATGGAATGTTGACCCTGCTTGACCTGCTGTGCTCTTTCCAGCTCAACTCAATGCACTTTGACTTTCCAGCATCTGCAGTCCTCACTAATCGCCAAACTACTTTATTTCCAAGGAGAATGGAGTGAAGTTGGGATGTTTTGCTAAAGCTATATAAGAAACTACCCAGACCACAGAATATGTGGAACAGTTTTGGGCCCCTTATGAGGGAAGCTTTACCAGCATTGGAGGCAGTTCAGAGCAGGTTCAACAGGTTAAAACCAATTATGGAGGACTGCATTATGAGGAGAGATTGAGTAGGTTGAGTCAGTACTCAGGGAAGTTTAGAACAAATGAGAAATGACCTTATTGAAACATACAAAAGATACTTAGGGAACTTAGATGGATATGGTGTGTGCGTGTCAGTGTGTCTGTGTGTGAAGAGTCTAGGACCAAAAGAAATAATATCAGATTAAACATCACACATTTAAAACAGATAAAGAGAAATTTCTATTCTCAGGACGATAGTGAATCTGTGAAATTCTTTATCACAGAGATGGTGTAAAGACTCTGCATATTCAAGGCAGGGACAGATTTTTAAATCAGTAAGGGAATGAAGGGTTATGGGGCAAAGGCTGGAGTGTGGAGTTGAGAATCATCAGACCAGCCATGATTTCATTGAACAGTAGAACATGGTTGATGGGCTGAATGGCTTATTTCTGCTCAGATGTCTTATGGTCTTACATGGTCAGAGCCTACAGAGATCCCACATTATTCTAGTCTGGATTAGGCAAGAACCAAAACTAGAGTGGTGTGCTGCAGGAGGACTAAAAAGAAACAAAGTAGGAAACAGATCCTCAGTCTTAAATGGCTCATGAAAAAACCTGAAATGCGAAGCAAAATTGTGTAGGAGACCTATTGTTTATGCAAAACCCTGTGAACTAGAGCATTCCCCACTCTCCCAGCTCACACTTTACGTCGAAGTCAACAAGTACAGTAACTGAGAGAAAGGTCCATCCTTGATTTTTAGTTATTCTCAATGCCAGCTGGGAGATCTAATGAAGATCAAAACCCACAAACTCATCCTTTCTTCTTTCAATAAATAGCAATATCAAGAAACTTAAAGTTACACAAATCCACCAAATAAATATTTAAAGATAGAATTTTTCAGCAATACTCAAAGTGAGATTTGATCATAATGTTGTACCTCAATTACAATGAGGATGACCAGTTGTTCATGAAAGGGCCGTTCCCTCGCAAAATCTGTGTTGAAAGCAATCACACAGGCATTGGTCACCACCGCTACTCCATTTATCAGATCTAATATTGTCAACCATTGACCTGAAAATATGGGACAGACATTTTCCATTACCTAAAATGCATACAATTTATAAACAAGAAAGTGTCTAACAATGGAGGACATATATAAAAAAATATATATTACAGAGTCATACTAGATTGGCAATTTATTTTGTACTAAATGAGTTCATCTGAGCAATTAAAGTGTTTTTAAAAGTATAACAAGCCACCACTTGTGCACCTCTTGTTAAAAATGTTGATACTACACAATTATTCTTCTCTTCCATCTCAATTTACATATGGAGCACAATTAGATTTCTTCAAAACTCCTTTGAATTATTTCAGAGATTGTGAGCAATGCTTAAGCATTTGCTAAATAAGGTCAGTTGGCCATGTGTTCATAAATTCAAGCAAAATTGCATGCAGAATGTGAGATTCACAACATTACCAAACATGAAGCCTAATTGAATTTTGTTATGACTCCCTTCTTAATGGACCAGTTTAAATCAAATAGTGAGTTAACAGCTCAATGTGACAGATTTTAAAATAGCCCAACTGCCAATGACTTCACCTCTTCAGAACGTCACAAGTTACTTCAGTCAATTCAGCAACAAGGACCCATTTGCAAATAAATTTATGTGCAGTTAATCTGTTTTACTACTGAATCAGAAAGCAGAAAAACTCAGCAAGAGTGGCATC
This sequence comes from Chiloscyllium plagiosum, assembly GCF_004010195.1. NCBI lineage: Eukaryota > Metazoa > Chordata > Chondrichthyes > Orectolobiformes > Hemiscylliidae > Chiloscyllium > Chiloscyllium plagiosum. The sequence goes on along the minus strand of NC_057715.1, from coordinate 80,433,946 downwards.
ATCTGTGGAGTGAGAAAGAGTCCAATAAAAAGGACCATATCCTTGGTTTCTCCACAGATACTGACTGAGTTTCTTGTTTTTAGTTCAGATTGCTAATATCCTCAGCTCTTCACTTTTAATTTTATATATTCCTTTCAGAAAATGGCATATAGGTTTGAAGTCTATTAGAAAATAAAAACACCCGAGAGTGCACTACTGGAGGAATGCTATGCTAACAGAGTTAGCCTGGCTTCTGAAGCAGGATGGAGAACAGAATCTGACTGAAGTGGAAGTGCAACTGAATCAAAATTACTGATAAATTAAGTTACTATTTTTACAAATGGAGACCCTTTACCAATCAACACAAAATAATATCAGCAGTCAATAATCTTCAATTCGAGAAAGGTGACTCCTCACCACTATTATCCAAAAACTCTTACTCATCCCAGATTTTTTTTTGAATAAAATTCAGAATCTCATTGACATAAAAGATCTTTAGCTTGATAAATCAAAATCATTTCGAGATTAAAGTCAAGAGTGGGGTGCTGGAAAAGCACAGCACATCAGGCAGCATCTGGGGAACAGGAGAATCGATGTTTCAGGTATAATGATCAGCATCCCACTCTCAACTCTGATCTGGTGCACTTTTCCAGTACCACACTGGACTCTGATCTCTTGCATCTGCAGTCGTCACTTCCTTCTAATTTCAAGATTAGGATAGCAAATTGATATACTATTTTCTTTTCTTCATGGTCAGAGGATGAGAATTAGGGAACAATGCTTAAATGGCCGTTCACAACTTCATGCGCATTTGTGTTGAGGAGTTGAGTCAATGTATTGTTTTTAGTTTAAACAAATCTTGATACAAGTCATCCATATAATATCTTACCAATGTCTTGAGCCATGAAAGCAATGGGGCGTTTATACATCCATAACAGTCGCTTGGCATCAACACGTATGTCACACAGAATGGTTATGAAAAAAAGGAGTGGTGCCAGAGGAAAGGAAATGGAAAAAAGCTGGAAAAAAAATAATTTGAAACTAGTGAATCATTAACATTGTCATTAAATGTCTATGTTAAAAGCAACATGTTCATATACATAATTTACTGAATTGTAAAAGTGTCTTTTTCTAATGCTCGCAGTCACGGTTCAAAACTGAAAAGTAGTAATTGTATCCAAATAAGTATCTGCAGCATCCATACCAAGAAAAGACTTTCTCTGTTGACATTCAAGAGTTTTACCATCTTTGAATCCCCATCAACATCATGGGGATCAATGACCTGAAACCTAAATCAGTTCAATAACCAGCCATAAGTACCATTGCTACATTAGCAGATAAGAGGCTGGGAATTCTAAAGAGAAAAGCTTTTTAAAAACTTATTCGTGGGATGTAGGTCTCGCTGATTACGCCAATATTTATTGCCCATCCCTCATTACCCAGAGGGCATTTAATAGTCAATTGAGAATCCGAAGTCACATGTAGGCCAGACCAGGTAAGGATGGCAGTTTCCTTACCTGGAGGGTATTAGTGAACCAGATGAGTTTTGTTTCCTGACAAAAGTCAACAATGCTGCCATTGTTATCATTATACTCTCAATCCTAGATTTGTATGATACTCCAATATTTTCCAGCATTTACAAAAGGCACAATTTAAGAGTGTGCTAGAATGATACACTTGACTGGATGAATGCAGCTCACATAGAACTTGAAGCTCAATACCGTCCAAGGTTACCTGCTTGACCACATGTCATTTACTACTTAAGAGTGATTCAATCAATGCACCATCTTCAAATCGCACTGCAGCAACTTACCAGGGCTACAGCATAGTACTATCCTGTGATTGTTACCACCTAAATAGGCAAGGGCAGCAGATACATAGGCACACCACCAACTGCAAGATCTTTCTCTCCCAAGCTGCACAAAAATCAGGACTCAAAATAATCACCATTCATTCACTGTTGCTGGGTTAAAACCCTGAGCTCCTCCATTAAAAATACAGTATACCTACACCATATTGACTGTAACGTCTCTATGAACATTTTTTTTAAAAAAAGTAACAGATGCCCTCTGCAAACTGAACTTCACAGAATTTACTCCGACACAGTGGCATCCCACAAATCATTTAACATGTTTCTTCATCTGACATTTTAACTGCTGGTATTTTAAGTATTAAATAAGTGAAAAATTTTCCAATAAGGTGATGATTTACCAAAGTTGTCTTCCATATCCTTTAAACCTGGTCTTATCCCAGAATACTAGTTATAGAATTGATATTTTGTTTGCTTGCAGTTACAATTTAGTTGAACAAAAATTGTGAAGAGATACAATATTAGTATTTTCTTGGGATGAGTCAATGCCACACAATTAGAAGCTGGAAAAGATATTCCAAATAATATAGCCAAGAATTTAAATTCCAAATAATTTTATAAAATGAATTGAAACGAGATCCCAGAGGTGGTGAAGTGTGTGAATAGAAGGAGTATAGAGTAGATACATGGATTTCTCAATTCATAACCCAAGTCTGTCAGTACGTAATTATTCAAACAGATTTCAAAGTGTTCATTTTTTTTCTAGTCTCTGTAATAACAAAATGTTCAACACTACCATTTGGTAACCATACTGTATGATTTTCTCGGTGTATTCCTCAAGTGTGAAATCTCCAAGGTCTGGTTTCATAGATTCTTTAATAATACAATCATCCATTGTGAATTGTGAAGTATTTTGTGCAGATAATGACACTTTTAATTTTCGGTAGATTCTGTTTTTAATTTTTTGCAACCATCTGAAAGACATCAAAAATGAAAGAAGGTTCAAATAAAATTTTTGTACATTACTGCTATGTTTTTGTGTGCACAACTTCGGATTGTGATCCATTAGATCAAAAACTATGACAGTATTTACTATTCATTCAGGCACTCAGCATTTCGCACTACAACCTGTAAGAGACTTGAATTAAAAAAAAAATCCTTTAGTCATTCACAAAAGCAAAATACTTCTTTTAAATATAAAAGGTTAGTGGGTTGGAGGGTATGCAATTTGAGTAAAACTAATTTAAATATATATATTTTTAAAAAAAAACACATTCATATGAAATGTTGTTAGATTTTTTAGATTAGATTCTCTACAGTGTGGAAACAGGCCCTTCGACCCTCCGAAGATTAACTCACCAAGACCCATTTCCCTCTGACTAATACACCTAACATCATGGGCAATTTAGCATGGCCAATTCACCTGGCCCGCACATCTTTGGATCGTGGGAGGAAACCCACGCAGACACTGGGAGAATGTGCAAACTCCACAGAGTTGTTGGACATGTTCCTTTTCGTCAACATGGTTTGCTGCTTTCCTGGATGGGAGTGAATAGATTTCTCACTGCTTTAAATTTGTTTCCTGTGCACTATTTTACAATAGCTATCTTGATCCAAGTTTTCAAAAGCTAAATAATGCATGTTCAGGAAATTTGAAATAAAAGCAGAAAATGCTGGAAATACTTAGTAAATACTATCTTGCATCACTTTCTAATCAACCAATTCCTCCCCGGCGTAGTGTAGGCCATTGTGTATTTCTCAGCTTTATTTTTCCTCTCCAAATACAGCACTTCACTTCTGTGCGTTGAATTCCATTTGCCCTTTTTCCAATCTCCAGGTTAATACATTAGTCCCATTATCAACTGATGAAAACAGAGTTTAGAAATAAGTGTGCCCACATTTAAGAGAGATGAAGAAACATCTTTTGAGGGTTAGGAGTCTTTGTTGCCAATAGGCCAAGTAGTGGCAGATAGAGTTTAATTTAGATAAGTGTGAGGTGCTGCATTTTGGAAAGGCCAATCAGGGCAGAAATTATACACAATGGTAAAGTCCTGGGGAGTATTGCTGAACAAAGACCTTGGAATGCAGATTCATAGTTCCTTGAAAGTAGAGTCACAGATAGACAGGATCGTGAAGTTGGCATTTGGTATGCTTTCCTTTACTGGTCAGAGCATTGAGGATTGGAATTGGGAGGTCATATTGTGGCTGTACAGGACATTGGTTAGGCCACTGTTGGAATATTGCGCGCAATTCTGGTTTCGCTGCTATAGGAAGGATGTTGTGAAACTTGAAAGGGTTCAGATTTATAAGGATGTTGCCAGGATCAGAGGGTTTGAGCTATAGGAAGAGGTTGAACAGGCTGAGGCTATTTTCCCTGGAGCGCCAGATCCGGAGGGATGATCTTACAGCAGTTTGAAAGATCACGAGTGGCATGGATAGGGTGAATAGCCAAGGTCTTTTCCCCCATGGTAGTAGAATCTAAAACTACAGGACATAAGTTTAAGGTGAGATGGAAAAATAAATTAAAATGGACTTAAGATGTAACATTTTCACGCACAGGGTGTGCATGTATGGAATGAGCTGCCAGAAGGGGAGGCGGCGGCTGGTACAGTTACAACATTTAAATGGCATCTGGATGGGTGCATGAATAAGATGGGTTTAGAGGGATATGGACCAAATACTGGCAAATAGGACTAGACTTATTTAGAATATCTAGTCAGCATAGAGGAGTTGGACCAAAGGGTCTGTTTCCATGCTGTACATCTCTATGACTAGGATGGCTTTCTTTCTCAGTCAACCTGAACATCATATTTTGTATTATCTGCAAATTCTAAAAGAGTGAGGGCATGGTCAAGTATGAGTCATTGTTTTCATTGTGCATACGATCAAACAGATTTAATTCAGGACTCTGCACAACTTCCTTAGAAAGAACATTCGTTAGAAAATGTACCCATCAGCCTATGCTTCTTGCCACAGTCAATTGATAAAGGCTTCTTGAATCATGGAATTTCATGAGTTTGGGCACAGAATGCTGTTGGATAGGAAATTGCAGAGGTGAGGGGAAAGGGACAGCCTTTGACCTCAAGGCAGCACTTGACTAAATGGGGCATCAAGCAATTCCAGTAAAACCAAAAACACAATTATGTGAGAAGATAGCACACTCCCTTGATTGAAGTCATGCCCAGCACAAAAGGAAGATGGTTGTAGTTGTTCGAGATCAATCATCTCACCTCCAGGGAGATTTCTGCAGGGAGTACCTCAGTTAATATTTTCTAAATCAACCTGTTCAGGGATGCATTCACACACCTCTTGAACCTGGTACAGGGGAATGTGCCAGAACAGGTGGTAGAAGTTGGGGTGGGGGATTTCTTTGGGAACAGATGATCACAATTCTGTAAGTTTTAGAACACTCAAAAGAAGAGAGTGGTCCTATGGGAAGTGTACTAAACTGGGCCAAGGCCAATTATATCAAAATTAAGCAGGTGCTCGGAAATGTGGATTGGACACAGCTAATTGAAGGGAAGTCGACATTTGAGATGAGGGAGGCTTTCAGAGATAGGTTAAAGATAGTGGAGGATAGGCATGTCCCGTTGAAGGCAAAGGATAGGAAGGGCAAAATTTGTGAACTGTGGATGACAGGAGAAATTGTACGACTAGCTGAGACGATAAAGGGAAGCGTACATAAGGCCTAGGCAGCTAAGAATTGAATGGGCCCTGGAGGAATATCGGAAGAGTAGGACAAGTCTTAAAAGAGGAATCAAGCGGGCCAAAAGGGGTCATGAAATAGCTTTAGCGAGCAGAATTAAGGAGAATCCTAAAGCATTTTATGCTTATATAAGAAGCAAGCAGGTAACTAGAGAAAGGATTGATCTACTAAAGGATAACGAAGGAAGGCTGTGTGTCGAACCTGAGAGAATGGGTGAGATTCTGAATGATTACTTTGCATTAGTGTTCACTGAGGAGAGGAACATTATGAATATTGAGATTGGAGATAAAAGTTCGGTTAGTCTGGATCACGTTGACCTAAGTAGGGAAGATGTGTTGGGTAGGCTAAAGGATATTAGGATGGACAAATCCCCAGGACTGGATGGGATCTATTCCAGGTTGCTAAGGGAGGCGAGAGAGGAAATAGCTGGGGCCCTGACAGATATCTTTGTGGCATCCTTAAATACAGGTGAGGTGCCAGAGGACTGGAGGATTGCTCATGTTGACCCCCTGTACAAGGGTAGCGGGGATATTCCAGGTAACTACAGACCAGTGAGCCTGACATCAGTGGTGGGAAAGTTGCTGGAGGGATAGGATCTATTTAGATTTAGAAAAGGATGGGCTTATTAGTGACAGCAACACGGTTTTGTACGGGGGAGATTGTGCCTTACCAATCAATAGAGTTCTTTGAGGAAGTGACCAAGTTATAGAAGGAAGGGCTGTTGATGTCATATACATGGACTTTAGAAAGGCGTTTGATAAGGTTCCCCATGGTAGACTAATGGAGAAAGTGAAGTCACATGGTGTGCAGGATGTTCTAGCTATGTGGATAAAGAACTGGTTGAGCAACAGGAGACAGAGTAGTAGTTGAAGGGAGTTTCTTGAATTGGAGAAAGGTAACCAGTGGTGTTCCACAGGGGTCAGTGTTGGGGCCACTGGTGTTTGTAATATACATAAATGATCTGGAAGAGGGCACAGTTGGTATGATCAGCAAGTTTGCAGATGACACTAAGATTGGTGGAGTAGCAGAAAGCATAAAGGGACTGTCAGAGAATATAGGATGTTATAGATAGACTGGAGAGTTGGGCGGAAAAATTGCAGATGGTTTTCAATCCAGACAAATGCGAGGTGATACATTTAGGCAAGTCTAATTCTAGAGCAAATTATACAGTGAACGGAAGAGCCTTGGGAAAAGTTGATGGGCAGAGACACCGGAGAGTGCAGGTCCATTGTACCCTGAAGGTTGCTGCACAGATGGATGGAGTGGTCAAGAAGGCATATAGTATGCTTGCTTTCATTGGCCATGGTATTGAGTATAAGAGCTGGCAAGTCATGTTAAAATTGTACAAGACATTGGTTTGGCTGCATTTAGAATGCGGTGTACAGTTCTGGTTGCCACATTATCAAAAGGATGGGGACACTTTGGAGAGGATACAGAGAAAGTTTGGAGGATGTTTCCTGGTATGGAAGGTGCTAGCTATGAAGAGAGGTTGAGTAGGTTAGGTTTATTTTCATTAGATAAAAGGAGATTGAGGGGGGAACCTGACTGAGGTGTACAAAATCATGAGGGGTACAGACAGGGTGGATAAGAGACAAGCGTTTTCCCAGGGTGAAGGATTCAATTACAAGAAGTCACTCTTTCAAGGTGAGAGGTGGAAAGTTTAAGGGCGATACATACGGCATACAGATACAGAGGGTGGTGGGCATTTGGAACGCATTGCCAGCTTTGAATTGGCTCAGGTTTGGAGGGCTGAAGAGCCTGTTCCTGGGCTGTAAAGTTTTTGTACTTCTTTGAACAGGTCGGACTTGAACCCAGGTGTCTTGGCTCAGAGGTTGGGACACTACCACTGCACCATAAAAAGAAATCTAACATATCCTCAGGGTAGTGTCCTAGGTTCAACCATTTTCAACAGCTTCAATGACCTTCCCTCCAACATCAAGATGACCATAAAAGTGGATACCTTCATGTTCAACTCTTCAAAACTGGAGCAGTCCAGTCCAGTTCCACATGCAGAAAGACACAAACAATATCTTAACTTGGGTCATTGAATGGCAAGAAACATTTGTGACACACAAATACGAGGTAATGACCATCTCCCCCAAGAACAAACCATACCATCCGCCCTTAATATTCAATGGCATCATCATTTTGGAGTTTTCCACTACCAAATACAACTAACAGTGACCAGAAACCAATCTGGAATAGCCACATGAATCTCCTGACTTCTCACAGCTTGTCCACCACCCTCTGCAAGGCACAAACCAGATCTGAGAAATGGAATACTCTGCACTTGCTTGAAGTGCAGTGCAAACACCACTCAAGTAGCTTAATATCAGTGAGGACAAAGAACCCTGCTTGATTGGAACTCCATTCATCAAACATTCACTTCACTAAAACACAAATGCACAGCAGTAGTATATTTATCAACTACACAATGCATTGCAGAAACTCACTATAGCTCCTTTGATAACAAATCAATGGTTTCAGAGATTAGATCTTTTGGCTTTTTGGGGGAGAGAAAGAGTTCACTAGACTTGGGTTTTAAATTGTAGATTCCTGAAGAAGGGCTAATGCCCGAAACGTCGATTCTCCTGTTCCCTAGATGCTGCCTGACCTGCTGCGCTTTTCCAGCAACACATTTCCATCTTTTAAATTGTAGAGACATGTGAAGAGTTACTTGCTACAGAACTTCCAGCCTCCTACCAGTCCCTGCGGCCATAATATTTACATGGCTGATCCACTTCAAAATTATAACCTTCAGACTGTTGACAATGGATGGATTCAGCAATGACAGTGGCACTCAATCCCAAACAAACACAGAATGTTTAGTTTCTCTGATTGGAGATGGTCATGGCCTAACATGAATGATACACATCACTCAGGCCCAAGTCTTCATGCTATCTGGGACTTGCTGAAGTAGTGCATGTTCATATGGAGCATCTGCAATGTCATAAATGCCACATTATAATTTCCAGATAAATAACATTGCAAGTGTTCAAAATTGCAAAGACTTACGGTATGAAAATATCCGTGAACAGTTTTGGAAATAGTTTGAAGATCATGAGTATAACAACTTGTACACCAAGCTCTGACATACAATTGTTCAGCACTCCACAATTATCTTCAAAATCAGTCAGTCCAAGTAATTGAAAGAATTTCTGATTGCTCTAGAAATAAATTTAAATATCAATAGGTAATTTTTTTTGACAAATAATTGCAAATACTTTGATAAAAATATTCTACCCTTCATTACCTACCTTTCTCAGAAATGCAATGTAAAACAGAGAGGCGTAACTATTGGCAAAGTGGAAGGCAAACAACTTTAATATCAAAGCATCATTGTAGTTGGTCTGAGTCCTATGGTTTTCTAAAGGGAAAAGACACTTGTTAGAACTGATGTTGCTTGGTGCAAATTAGTATCAATAACACTTTATATTAGGAAACAGACAAACACACAGTGTAAGTACTCAATAGCTCTTTCTCTCTTTGATGAATTAACAGCTCTGGCCTAAAGTTCTTGGTCAATAGAATTTATATTCCCACTAAACAATAGACCCAGTAAAAGGGTAAATATTGTAATACTTTGCATATCTGTTTAAACATACAAAAACCATCATACATTATAGTACGGTATACAACTCTGCGTTCACTGCGCTCCTATGCTCCTCTATATAAACTCATGAACCAAGACCTTCAGCCCCTTGACCTTGCCATTTTACATCTGTTTGCTAAATCCCAACTTACTAAATCCCAACTGTGAAACCTCAGATCCTCATTCAGCACATTTCTGTAGCTACTGATCTTTTCAATCACATCTTCACCTCTAAAGCTCCAGCTCCCATTACTCTGGTCAATTTGCCCGGATGGCCATCGTCCACTTCCTAAAAGTTACTTAACCAAAAAAAAGAAGTGAAAGGAACTTGAAGCAACCCCAATGATGACAAAAAAATGTATTGGGGACAATATTAGATCTAAAGTCTGACAAAGCCTCAATACCCAAATCTGCATCCTTAGGTATTAAAAAGAAGTGGCTGTATAGATAGAGACATTACAATGAATCATCTGCAAGTTTTATGTCTGGAAGGGTCCAAATGGATTGGAAAGAAGCACGTGTTGCAATTTATTCAAGAAAGGAGGGAGACAGAAGGCAGGAAACTATAGGCCAGTTTTCCTAGCATTTGTCACAGGGAAATTGGTAGAATCCATTATTAAAAGTGAGGCTATAGCAAGATACTTAAAGCTTAACTGGTTCAGACAGAATAACCATGGCTTTAGGAAAAGAAAAGTTAATTTTAAATTTAAAAAATTGAGAATTGTTTGAAGTTATAACCAGCAAGGTGGGTAAAGAGAAGAGAAATCTGTAGATATGCTTTATTTGGATTTCCAAAAGTGATAAAAAGATGTTGCACTGAAGGTTACTGCACAAAATAAGATCTTCGTATAGGAAAATATATTAACATTGATGTAGAGTCATACAGTCAGACATACAGCACAGAAACAAACCCTTCGGTCCAACTCACCCATGCCAATCAGATATCCTAAATTAGTCTAGGCCCATTTGCCAGCATTTGGCCCATATCCCTCTGAATCCTTCCTATTCATATACCCATCTGGATGCTTTTTAAAAATGTTGTAAAGGTACCAGTCTCCACCACTTCCTCTGCATGAAAAGTTTGCCCCTTAGATCCCTTTTAAATCTTTCCCCTCTCACCTTAGACCTATTCCCTTTAGTTCTGGACTCCCCCACCCCTGGGAAAATACCTTGTCTATTTACCCTATCCATGACCCTCATGATTTCATGAACCTCTATAAGATTACCCCTCAGGCTCCGGTGCTCCAGGGAAAATAGCCCCAGACTATTCAGCCTCTCCCTAAAGCTCAAGCCCTCAAACCCTAGCAACATCCTAGTAAATCTTTTTTGAATCCTTTCAAGATTCACAACATCCTTCCCATAGCAGGAAGACCAGAATTGCACATAGTATTCGAAAAGTGGCCAAACCAGTGTCCTGTACAGCCACATGACCTCAACTCCAAATGCACTGGTAGGCTTGCCTTTATTGGTCAAACCCCTTCTGGGACTGGTGAGCTAACAAGAAGCAGAAAGTAGTGTTAATGAGTTATTTTCAGATTGGCACGACACTAGTCACAAGACTCAGTGCTGTAAAATTTTTAAAATACAATTTTTATACATTATTTGGACCAAAAGGGCCAAATATATGATTGCTGAATTTACAGATAACAAGTCAGAAAGCAAGTTGGCAACAGGAGGTAGAGTGTCTGTAAGGGATTATAAATAGGTTAAATAATTAGGCAAAAAAAAAATGCAAGTTTAACATGAGAAAAATGTGAGCATGTCCACTCTAGCAGGAAGAATGGAAAAGCAGTATACTATTTAAATGGAGGTAGATTTCCCAACTCAGTAGCAGTGGCAGAATCATTTGGTTGCACTGGCACATTAAAGGATACAACTATGTTAGAAGCAGTTCAGGAAAAAGGGTTCATTTGCGTCATTCCTCATCAGAAGGGCTCATCTAACAAATAATGGTGGCACCCATTCTTCTAAACGCCAGTAAATATAGGGCCAAAGTGGTGATCTAATTAAAACACACGAGCAACTTCCAGAGGACTCGATGGAGTGGAAGTGGGGAGAATATTTCCTCTTGTGGAATTAGGGGACTCTTTAAACAGAGGTCTCAATTTTAAGACTGAGATAAGGAGTATATTTTCATTTCAAAGCTTATTAGTCTGTGGAAGGTAGACAAGCTGGAGTCTGGAAGAACACAGCAAGCCAGGCTGCATCAGGTGGTGACATTTTGGGTGTAAACTTTCTTCAGGACTAGGTGTGGGTGTAAGGGGAGCTGCAGATAAAGGGGGTAGTGGGGGCAGGTGAAGACAGGCCAAAGGTACGACCTGGTTGGAAATCTGTCAGAAACAGTGAAGGTTGAGACATTGGATTTATTCAAAGCTGGGCTAGGTTTTTGCTTAACAAGAGAGTCAAGAAGCTTGGGGAGGACAGGAAAGTGGTGCTGAAATGACAACCAGACAAACCAGGATCTTATTAAATGGCTGGTCAGCCTGCCCCTACTCTCAGGTCCTACGTTCCTATTTCTACCCTAATCAAGTCCAAGTAACATACACCAAAAATGGTAAATTGTTCAGTCTGTCACTGACAGTAGCAGATCTAGCTAGATCTATTTGCAAAAAAAATAAAAAAAGTTATCCTGGAATACAAACTTAATCCTGGCTGTATTTGTTCCTTCAGGCTATCTCCCATCCTCTGCACTTCCCTTCCAAGGAATTGGAGTCATGGGTTTCTTAAATCTCCATGGCAATAACTGTCTCTCCCATTTCCATTCCTTCCCGGTCTACCCAGTCAAATAACTTTAGGGGACATTCACTCTTCTATACATTTTTGCAAAAAGGAAAATAAAACAAAAAAATAGGCTCACAAATCTGGATCTCATGGAGGTCCACCAGCAAAAAGAAAAATTCAGCCCCATCAACTCTGCAAAGTCCTGCTCATCAATATTCTGGGGGTTGTCCCCCAAAACTGTCTCACAGGCTAATCAAGCAACAGTCTTGGAATATGATAATACCATCATAATCATTCCTGGGCATGTCCTGTCGCACAATGGCATACAGAATTCCACAACATTGACAACCAGAACCTATGAAATCTCACGCCATTAGCTCAAACACAAGCAAGGAAACCTTATGGTGCTAACCACAAACCATTCCACTCACCCCCTCCCTGGATGTCAAATCAGTACTCCACGTTGAACATCATTTGGGGAAGCAGCAAAGGGCACTGAACATTTTCTGGGTTGGAGACTTCAATGCTCAGAGTCAGAGATGTACAACATGGAAACAGACCCTTCGGTCCAACCTGTCCACGCTGACCAGATATCCCAACCCAGTCTAGTCCCACCTGCCAGCACCCGGCCCATATCCCACCAAACCCTTCCTATTCATATACCCATCCAAATGCCTCTTGAATGTTGCAATTGTACCAGCCTCCACCACATTCTCTGGCAGCTCATTCCATACACGTACCACCCTCTGCGTGAAAAGGTTGCCCCTTAGGTCTCTTTTATATCTTTCCCCTCTCACCCTAAACCTATGCCCTCTAGTTCTGG
>NC_057715.1:80401235-80421028 GCF_004010195.1 Chiloscyllium plagiosum | reverse complement strand
CCCATTGGCCCATCTGGTCCAGATCCTGTTGTAATCTGAGGTAACTCTCTTCGCTGTCCACTACACCTCCAATTTTTGTGTCATCTGCAAACTTACTAACTGTACCTCTTATGCTCGCATCCAAATCATTTATGTAAATGACAAAAAGTAGAGGGCCCAGCACCGATCCTTGTGGCACTCCACTGGTCACAGGCCTCCAGTCTGAAAAACAACTCTTCACCACCATCCTGTCTTCTACCTTTGAGCCAGTTCTGTATCCAAATGGCTAGTTCTCCCTGTATTCCATGGGATCTAACCTTGCTAACCAGTCTCCCATGGGGAACCTTATCGAATGCCTTACTGAAGTCCATATAGATCACATCTACTGCTCTACCCTCAATCTTTGTTACTTCTTCAAAAAACTCAATCAAGTTTGAGAGACAGGATTTCCCACAGCACCACCATAGGCCAAGGTAGCAAAATCCTAAAAGGACATTGCAGTTAGACAGCGGCCAACAGGAGGGAAAGACATATTAGATTCCATCCTCACCAATTTACTTAGTGCAGGTGCATCTGACCCTGACAACATCAGCAGGTATGAACATCACAGTCTTTGTGGAAACAGGGTCCATCTTCACAATGAGGATACCTTTCCTGTTCGGTGGCACTATACCATGCTAAACAGAGATAGACTTCAACTAAACAGATCCAGCAACTCAAATCTGATTAGCCATATAGCATGAGCCACAGCCCAGCAGATTCTCTACTCTACCATCACCATCAAGCCAGGGGATCAAGCTTGTTTCAATGGAAAGTGCAGGAGGGCATGTCAGAGTTTTCAACCTTTTGAAGCTACAAACCAGAACTGTGTGTGCAAAACATAAAGCAACAAGTGATAGACATGGCTATAAAAAATGCCTCAACCAAGCTCTGTAGTCCAGCCACATTCAGTCATGAATGGTGATGGATAATTAAACAACACATTGGAAAAGGAAACCCCACAAAATATCCCCAACAAATGATTAAGTGCCCAGGACATTAGTGAAAAAGATATAGACTAAAGTATCTGCCACAACCTTTAGCCAGACATGTTGAGTGGATGATCCATCTTGGCCTCCTCTAGAAGTCCACAACATTACAGATGCAAGTTTCAGCCAATGTGATTCACAGAAACAGAAAAGAGGAGTAGACTATTCAGCTGTTTGATCCTGCTCGGTCATTCTATATAATCATGGCTCAAACTTATTAGTTTGTTCCTGGTTTGTGCTCCATACCCTTTGGTCCCTTTAGCCCTAAGTGCTATATTCAATGCCCTGATTGTTTTAGCTGAAACATTCTGATTTCAATGTTTCATGCCACCTGATATCAACATTGGTTAGAGGGACAGAATACTAAGATTATGGTGCTCTGACAACATTCTGGCTATTGTGCTGAAGAAGCGTGCTCCAGAACTTGCTGCTCCCCTGGTCAAACTGTTTCAGTACAGTTACAACACTGACAACATTTACCGACCATGTGGGAAGTTACCAAATCAGGTCTTGCATACGAACATTTGTATGCGCAAAGCCATCCCAACCAATTATTGTCCCATTTCCTGAAGAAGAAGGACTTTTGCCCGAAATGTCGATTTCCCTGCTTCTCGGATGCTGCCTGACCTGCTGTGCTTTTCCAGCACCACTCTAATCTAGACTCCGATCTCCAGCATCTGCAGTCCTCACTTTTGCCTACTGTCCCATCAGCCTATTCAATCCTCAAAAAAGTGATGGAGGAAGTGGTGGAGGCTGGTACAATTGCAACATTTAAAAAGGTATTTGGATGGGTATATGAATAGGAAGGATTTGGAGGGATATGGGCCAGGTGCTGGCAGGTGGGCCTAGATTGCGTTGGGATATCTGGTCAGCATGGACGGGTTGGACCAAAGGGTCTGTTTCCATGATGTATATCTCTATGACACTGACTCTAAATGTGTCAACAGCAATGCTCTGAAGCAGCTCCTGCTCAGCAACGACCTAACACCCAGTTCAGGTTCCACCTGGACCACTCAGCTCCTGCACAAAAGAACTAAACTCCATAGATGTGACAGAGCGACTGCCCTTCACACTGAGGCCACATTGGAGGTCAGCATCACAGAGTCCTAGAAAAATTACAGTCAATGAAAACTGGGGGAAAACACTGTTGCTTGGACTCATCTAGCAGAAATAAAAATAGTTGTGCTTATTGGAGGGCAGTCATGTCAACTCCAAGACACCTCTGCAGGAGTTCCTTAAGGTAGTGTCCTAGGCCCAACCATCTTCAGCTACTTCATGAAATGACCTTCCCTCCATGATAATGGTCGGGGGTGGGAATATTCACTGATGATCACAATGTTCATGCATTGTCCACGACTCCTCAGATACTTTAGTGTCTACGGCCAAATGAACACCTGTTGTCATCCCAAACCTGCATATTGTACAAGTGCAAGTGATAAATGTACCAAACAATTGCAAGGCTAAGACTGACTAACTGTCTCCCAAAGACAGAAGACTGGATAGATGAACAATGGAATATTTCAACTCTGGAGATAAGAAACAGAAATGGGGGAGGATTTCAGCAACTGATAAACATCAAAACAGAGTCAAAACTAAAGGACAAATGTTAAAAATCACAACACCAGGTTATAGTCCAACAGATTTATTTGGAAGCACTAGCTTTCTGAGCGCTGTTCCTTCAGACAGCTGTCTGATGAAGGTGCAGCACTCCGATCACTAGTGCTTCCAAAAAACCTGTCAGACTATAACCTGGTGTCGTGTGATTTTTAACTTTGTCCACCCCAGTCCAACACTGGCACCTCCACATCAAAGTGAAGGAGATGGAACCAGGCAGTGAGAAACAAAGGAGGGAAGGAGGGAAGGAGGGAAGGAGGGAAGGAGGAGGGAAGGAAAAGAGAATAAAAAAGAAAAAGAAAGAAAGAGAAAGAAAAAAAAGAGAAAAAAGAGGAAAAAAAAAAGAGAAAAAAGGAGAAAAAAAAGTGTTAACACGGTGGGTAACTCAACTTTGGGTCACAGATACCACGAACACCACTGCTTATTTAAAAACGTAGTTTTAAGCAAACAGAAGTGTACCAGGAATCAAAAGATAATAGCTTCCATCTTCTCAAAAAACTTAGTTGGAGCCCCAGGTTAAGAAAACACCAAAATGAAAGAGCTCGACTTGCAAGAGAAAACAGCTCTACCAAAATTTACATGATGCATTGGCTGTTTCCAGCATCATCTTTCTACTGCCCTTCCTCATCCACCCCCACCCTTGTCCCCAACATAATCTAGCTTGAAGATATGCCGTTCACATTAGCATCCTATCACTTGTTGTACACGAATGCTCCATATCCATTTTCAAAATTACTTTTTCAGATACATATAGTGTCAGGAACAATGTAGGAATATTTAAATACTTACCCCAATCTGTCATTTTAACTGCAATTATATGATATACCTAAAATAGAAGGACCTATTGTTAAATAACAAATGCCACAAATTAATTTCCATTCTTACATATAAAATATACTTGAAAAATACATTGAGAAGCATATTTAATAGCTCACTGGCATCTAAGCTGGTTCCCATGATTGGAATAAGGGTGATGAAGTCCAATTTAAGAAAAAGTGAAAGGTAATTATACTGGAGAGGTGTAACATTGATTATAGGAAACCTGTTTAAGGAGTAGTAAATTTTGTGAGTTATCACCACTTGTACAGTTTCAGAACTTGTAAAGTATTAGGAGTCACCAGCAAGCCTTTTGGAAACAGATCATACTGCTGTTCTTCGAGGTAGTAAATGCGTGACTTGCAAAAAAAAAAACGCGTTTGACAAAGTTTACATATGTTATCAAACGAATTGAGATAATACAAACGCCTTGGGTATTAAGGGGAAGTGAATGTCAGTCTGACCGATGCAGAGTGGAGCTTCACAATACCAGTTAAGATTGCTGTCTACCCAAATGGTAGAGTTTTAAAAAAAGATGATTCTCTGTTTGCAGATAATAACCAAAATGTGCACATTCATTTCCAAATACAATAATTGACTGCAGAACAATTTAGACAAGTTGCACAACTTAGTCCCATATATGGCAAAAAGTGGCTAAATATGAATAAATGCTGTCTCATGCATTTTGGATCAAAACCTACTGGCATACTCGTGTCCATTAAGTACAGTAGATGGACTAAAGAAAAAAAATGTTGCTGCTGGAATTATACAATATAAAACTAACACTTAGGGTGCATAAAGATATCCCTTGTCAACACTTGACTGTAAGGATAGGCCACAACTTTACTTCATTACAAAGCTTCTCCTAAAACCATTGTCCATCAAACTTACAGGCGAGACCATGTGTTTCACCTCCTCTGCTTCCCATCAACCAATCCAGAACTTCCAAGGTTTCTCCAAATTCCACCACTGCCCCACCTGAGCAGTGAGCATGCATCCAGCTCCCACTTTATGCCTCTTTCGTGATGCTGTTTTTGGCCTCACTTTACCCACAAGTCTCACTTCCTTGAATCTATTTCCACCAAATTGCAAACCAGTCAACTTCTGTTCCTGGTTGCTGCATTAGCCAAGATCATAAGCATGTACCCTTTCCCTCACCTATTATCCATCTCTAAATCAAACACCCTCCTTAAAAACCCATTCTTCAACCTGACCTTGCAAACCAATCTCAACTCCTCCTCCTCAGGATTCCTCAAAATCACAGTTCGCTGACAAATCAATGCTCCCCTTTCTTATATCTCTAGCAATGAACCTCGCCAAACAGGTTTCTGGCCCTGCAACATGAAAGAAAATAGACTTTGGATCCCAAAGTACAGTCGACATGGTGGTAGTAATCCATTCTTCCTCAATACATCTTTGGTCTTTGTTATAGACGGTCACACCACTTTTCTCCATTGCATCTCTATTTGCCTGGCTCCACTTCTCTATCCACTTGTAGTCAGGTGATCACTTGCAACAGTTTATCTTTCACTGCTGTGACTTAAATCTTTGGAATCTCTAAGGATCAATCCTTGGCCCGTCTCCTATTTACATGTTGTCCTGAACAATGCCATTCAAACTAGACAGTCAGATGTCAACATGCCTTTAGCCACAAAGCATAATTCTTTATAATTGTCTTACATAGTAAATTTGTTCTAATGAATCAAATTTGTGCACATTCTAATTATGTTCAATTGAAATTTCTCTACTCGGGTAAGCGTCAGACTTTGTCTAACTCTGATCATCTGTAGCAATACTGTCATTTCTGGCACAAGAGGGAATTAAAAACCCAGGAGCATTTGGTCTTATAGCATATTAAGTGACAAACATATTTATGTATCCATGCACTATAACAATAGCTTGAACTACAAGTATGGAGCTAAATATTTACCATAAGTTAAGCTTTGGGAGTTAGGAACACTAATGATAGAGATAACAGTTACAGATGTCACAATATGCCTCGAGATTGTACTACCTCATCACTTAGAGTTAGTTAAAAAATGTGGAGTGAAACCAGGGAAACACCACAAACATAAGCACTTACCTTTCCCAGAATTATAATAGATACTACATTGAGGAGTGAGGCACCAACTGTAGTTAACAGAAAACTCTCTATAGAGTTGGAAGTTGTTATTCTCAGCCTTGCCCATGTTTTGTATATAACCACTGCAATAAGACTGGCGAATACACAGCAAACCTGTGGCAATACAAAACAGTGATTAGGTGTGTAGAATAAAACTGGCCAATGATCTTACTCATTTTTAATGATATGCTGCAATCAGTCATGAAACAAGTTTACTAAATTGCAGCAGGGCCCTTGGAGATGCACATTTTGGGAATAGTCAAAGTGCATTAGCAGGTTGAATCCCCTCACATTATGCATCTTGCATTGGAGACCAAATAGTTAACAGTTTCAGTTGAAAAACATGCCTCTAAAATATATTCTTCTGCAGATCAACCGCAAAACAACAGCAGGGATAGTCCTGCAATATATTACCTTCCCGGGATTAACATTTTGATTTCCTCAGACCAAATCAGAAAGGTTATATAGTTGGGCTATAATCGGCCGATAACCACAGGGCCAACAATGGCCACAGGCCCAAGGTTCCTAAGGATGGATGGTCACAAACATCCACGAGCCCCTTGCATTCACAGGGGCCCCCGGGGGACGGGGTGGCACTGACACGCACGCACACACACCTAATCGAGGGATCATTTAATATGAGCGCTGTGGGGTCTTGGATTTATGGAAACAGGGTATGGGTTATGTCCATGTCTGTGTGTTTGTAGGTGAGTGGGGCAAATAATGGAGAGGAACACACATCCTGTAGCTCCAAGAAAACCAAATGCTTATATTTGGCAAATATAACGAGGTTTGTTCTATAATTAAAACAAATTATTAATAATCTTTAAGACTCATTCACAATCTGAATTATGAGTATAACAGGTGCTTATATACAATGCCCATATGAATGGTGAAATCAGTACATGGGTATAACCTGCAAGGAGTGTTAGAATAAGCAAATGTACCCGCGACATTGGCAGAAAAACAAATTTTAAAGCCAAAAAGATCACGTGTGTGTGCACTAGATTCCACACTACTGCAAATCAGTAGGAGAATGTTGAACACATCCCCACTGCTGTTTCATCAGATCTCTTTTCTGTTAGCTGGCAGAGCATAGAGAACAAAATAAATTTCACAGGGAAGGGATGAAACAAAATGAACAAACACTACTTACCATGAGAATCCCCACAAAAAATGAAAATAGCATTTTTGTACGTCTCAGAGTGCCTGGGTAGTAAGGTTCAAATTCAGTTGTTACTGGGTCCTACAAAATTAATGCACATTAAAATTTTAAAAGAATCACAGACAATAGTCACTTAATTGTTTTCGGTACTTAATATTTTATTTCTATAATTTAACCCTTCAGTTATTTTGTAGTTTTTGTATACCCACAAAACTTGGACACAACACTCTCCATCACTTTGCATGCAAACTCTGGTTGAAGGCCTATTTAGTTTGCAATTCTCGTTTTTTTTAAAAAATATGCAATGAATGTCTAACGATCTTTCACAAAAAATTATCCAACCTTAAATATATTTCAAATTACTTGCCAAAATAGTTATTCTTCAGGAGAAAAAAAAAGTGAAACATCCCAGTTATATTTAGAAATACACAGAATCCTTCAATTTCAGCAAGTCAAGGAAACCACTAACATCTATTCATAACAACACAGGAAGTGGCCAACATTCATCAAGTCCATGCCAGCTGTCTGTTTTGTTTGTGATTTCCTTACAGTTTCACTTTTCTGATATATCCCATAGTTCTAAGTTCCTATTCCTCAAATGACCAACATTTTACTTTCAAAAAAATCTTTCAGCCAATATCAGATCATGACCAGTGCAAAAATAGTCCTTACTGCATCTCCACTATTTTCATCTCTTTCACAAAGCCCTGGACTCCATGCCAGTTAGGTCTCTCCTGTTGCCCCACCTAAACACACGTTCTTGCACACCTTCAAAATCTTCCCTCGATCTCCTCTGCTACAAGGAGCACAACACAGAACCTCCTACCTAAACTTGTAGCTAGAATTCCTCCTCCCTAGAATGATAAAGGTGGTAAATCTCTCGTGCACCATCTCAAGAACCCACAGATCCTTTCCAAAAAAGTGTGATCAGAGCTGAATGCAATATTGTAGTTGTAGCCTAGAGCTATAAAAGAAATTCATAAAAAACTTCCCTGTTTTTGTATTCAAATATTCATAAACAATACTTATAAAACCCAAGACACACATGCTTTGAAAACTATTTTCAGTAAAGTCCTGCAAACTTTAAGAATTTGTGCACACAAACCACCAGGACCCTCTTTTCCTGCACATTCTGTGGAACTACACCATTAAACTCTTTATTACTTCTCTATCACTTCTGCCAAAATACATCACCTTACTCTTCTCTGGACAGGCAGTTGGCAGATAAAATTTTGTTTCACTTGTTCACCTACATCCTAATGTAGGTGATTTGCGTCATCCTCCCTGCTTGCTACAACCACAAATTTGACAAATTATGGAATTTTACACTGTATTCCTATATACAAGTTTGGAAAATCATTTACCAGAACTCTTATTTGCCTTTATCAAATCTAAGGTATTCAACATGCACAATGAGTTTTCTTTAAAACCAACTTTTTACAGGATGCTTTCCCAAAAGCCATTAAAGACAACAACCAACACATTCCCTTCAACGTGGAGTTAATACATCAATTCTCTGGAACCTCCCCATATCAGAAACACTTCCTCAATCTCCACTCATTAACGTTAGCAACCTGAAACCATGACAACTGGACCAGGTGACTTATCCAAAGAATAGTCGGCTTTTCAGTACATCCTATCTAATCAATTTTTCCTCACCATTTTTGCTTCCACCAACATTTTGTCAGCATCAAATTGCTTAGTAGCACCAACACAGTACCGATGGAGTATGCTCCCCTTGCACAGAAATGCATTGCCCTAACGCAACTTTATTCACTTTTTAACGACCTGCTTATTTCTTACATACTGGTAGAAGCATTTGGAACCCCTTTTTACATTAGGTACCATAGTCTTTTATTCAATTCACCTCATCTTAATTGGCCGGACTCTCTTGAATTAAATCTGCAATGCAAATTTTGTCATAGGATTTTTCTCATTTTTAAAAAAGAACTCAGACTTTGGTTCCCCTACCTTTCATCCCCATTGGAATGCATTTAAACTGGACCTACAATCTCCTCCGAAGATTATCCATTGTTTCATTACAGGTTTCTAGTCAATCTTTGGCTCGGTTTTACCTTGGCTAAATCTCCTCATCCTTTTTGGATGTATCTTCCAATTTAGAAATTTTACTTTAGATTACTCATCTAAACCCAACCACTAATAACCAAATATTCCTTTACAGACACTACGGCCACTTATTTCCTAGGACCCAAACCCAGCAATGTTTTGTTCCTGGTTGGGCTTAGGATACTGATTAAAGAGAGTTTTGAATATATTTCAGACAATTCCTCACATTCTGTTCACAGTATCCCAATTAAAAAACGGTCTAATGTCCTCATTTCCTGCACCTTTACATCAGAAATGTTCAATAAGACCCACTTTCAATGCTAGGGAAAAAAAGTGATCAGCATTTATACAATGTTTAAAAACATCCAAACAAATAGTTTGCAATTTTCTTCACTGCTCCCTATTTGTTACAGTATTAGAAATAATTCAACATGAGTTGTCCAAGGTAGCCTCCAAAATCTACTACTCAGATAGCAGGCAAAAACAGCACAACAGCATGCTTATCTACAATGCCGATACTACCTATATGGACTACAACATGAAGCATTAGTGTAAAATTAACAAGCCTCAAGCAACTACAACATTTATTAGATTCTTCTGAAGCACATGCAGAAGAATCTAAACTGACAGTTTTTTGTTAGCAATTAAAGTTTATAGAAAAATGTGTCGAGTACAAATGATAATTTATATGGTTTATGGACCAGATCAGACCCCCTCAAAAATATTTAAAGGTGATAGTCTGGACCCTAACTCTTAAATTAAAGGCAAGTGTAAAGTGTTTGTTCCAGATGCAATGTGACTGGTCAAACTACTCAAGTGTTAAGCAAACACCATTTATTTAAACACTGTAGTTAAAAATACAAATAAGAAAAGAACTTTAGAATAACTTATTCTGTTAATTTTCAATAGTTAACAGAATGCAATAACTATTAACTTGTTCTAAAAAGTAACGTCCCATAAATACACCCCTTGGCAAAAAGACAAGTTCAGACACAGGTTCTCACATGTAGTTTTCTAATCCAGGAGGAATAAACCATCAAGAGAAAATTCAGAGACATTAGCAGCCAGGACACATTCATTGAAGCCTCCAAATCTGCTGGGTTCCCAACATCATCTGATGCTACTGAAAAAACCAAAACCCAGACATCTTAATCAGAGAGCTGGCTACACCCACTCAGGTTGTTTAAAAAAAAATTCAAGGCCTCCCAAGCAGTTTACTCAAGTGGTCTAACTAGCCAGCTTGGTATTTCTGCCTCACAACCCCTCTTCAAAAACAGAGCAGGACAGAATAACCTCAAAAGCGACAGCATCATCACAATATACTGCTGCATCCAGGGGGAAAAGTAGTCAATTGTAAAATCAGAGTGAACTAGTACGGAGTTGACAGTGCTTGGATTACAACAAATTTGGGGAATAGGAAAGAGGAATGGAGAAGAAACCCGCAGAAATTTCCCTGAAGCAATCAAATAAATAAGATAATTATTATAGATTTTCCCTCAGATTTGCTAAAATAAACCTGTCTGTCCCATGTGCTTCTTATGCACAAGAAAATATATTATGATGGGATCACACTCTGGTGGAGGAGTTGTCAGATGAGGACCAATAAAGAACAAAATCAATCCATGCCACAACAGAAACAGTTCTTTCCTGGGGGATTCCATGACTACAACAATCCAAGCACTCATTGTAGTCAATCCAAAAATAAGACTCCTCTTGGTCAACAGTTTAGGCTAGCACTTTAGTAGAAAAACTCCCAAGTTACACTAGAGATATCTATAGGAACACCTTTGAAACCCACAATCTCTACTAGCTAGAAAAACAACAAGAACAGGAGATACACAGAAACATTGTCTTCAAGTCTCCCTCCAAGTCACCCACCCAACTTGGAACTACAAATCACTATTCCTTCACAGCTGCCAAGTCAAATGCCAAACACTCACTCATTCAGAGCATCCCAGACCATATGGTTTGCAGTCGTTCAAGAATATAGCTCATTGCTACCTTCAGCTAACAACATGCACATCCCATTTCGGGGGTGGGGGCGGAGGGGGTAAAAAAAAAAAAGGTGGAGAGAGGCTCAGAGAGGATAAAGTTGACACTGATCGTGGTGATAGACAGTAATGCAAATTGACAATGAATTCTAATAACAAAGGAAAGGAAGGCAGTGAAACCAGAGTAAGCTAAAACCAAGAACGAAGTAAAAACCAAGCCAAATACACAAAGCAAACTGTATAAATTCCCAGGAAATATTTCACTGTATTAATGATTCACATTTTCTTCAGTTTACATAGCAATTTTTGAAATAACTGACAAATTTGTCACCTCCAGCATCATCATGTTTGTTTCCAGATCAGCACAATTAGAATTTCACCTTCATAAGCATTCATCACATGGTCAACTGAAAGGAATAATGCCATCAGGTAAGAAAGGAACACTGGGCACAAACATTGCTGGTTTATTGATTTCCAAATCAGAATGAGTCTTCAAAACAAGATAATTTCATCACACCAGGATATTCATCCTGCAGTGAATCATTCTAGTGCCTGAAGGGATTAAATTCTAAGAATAACATATCAATACCATTACAAATGAAGTTACAAATCACCAGGTTATAGTTCAACAAGTTTAATTGGAAGCACACTAGCTTTCGGAGCATCGCTCCTTCATCAGGTGATAGTGGATCAGATGAAGGAGCGATGCTCTGAAAGCTAATGTGCTTCCAATTAAACCTGTTGGACTATAACCTGGTGTTGTGTGGTTTTTAACTTTGTACACCCCAGTCCAACACCGGCATCTCCAAATCATGATTACAAGTGAACAATTTGATCTTATTGGATACAACATATGCAAGCTGCAATTGCTTTATACTTTGCCCTTACGTTAGCAGCTTTTAAATAGGAATTGTACTCAATGATGACGACAACCTTTTTTTAAAAAATGAGCAATAGAACCTAAATTGATGTTGGCTACCTGGATAATCATTTTAAAATCTTGAGTAGAGATAAGTCAAACGGTGTTTTAAAGTCCAATTTAAATGCGAGAAACAAGGGAAAGACAGAGTCAATCCACTATGACTGCTGATAACATTTTGGTTGAATTTTATTTTTGACTTTTGTAGAGTGTTTGAGAATTTTCTCAGGCTGCATTTCCAAACTTGTGTCATTAGTTATTATGTTACACCCAATGGCACCTCTCTTGTCCAACACTAGCCAGATACTCCCCCTGGCCTTTGCTGGGGCATACTAGAATTCCTAGCATTGGCATCATATTTAGAAGGTAGTTAGCCTGGTGCTGTCCTTCAAGGTTCATTACATTGGTGCCAGACATTGGTTAAGGGGAAGATGGCATTCTACTTCTGGTTTCTTTTCAGCAACATTGAAGATTTTTCCCCAGGCGGTTATAGCTACCTAAAAATCACTTGTTCAATTTATAACATACTAATAAAGAATTTGTTATCTCATCTTGGTTCCATATTTTAAAAAGGGAAGACATGTCAGCATTGCCTAAAGCCTTGCAAAAAACAAAAAAAAAATCTCACTGTCAATGACTGGTCTTAACTTCAAGTCTCAATGAGCAGGTCACACAGTCAAATCAACACAGTTCTTCTCCGGATGAGAGCACATAATCCAACATCACATTTAACCTGCTATAACATCACAAACAGACTGTAAACTCCATCACAGCGATCATCCAGAATAACTCTAAAGATCCTAAACTTAACTATAGGTAAATATAATCTAGTCATATCTGGGTGGTCAGCTGGTAAGAGCAGTCACTTCAATACATTGTAGCATTGCAGTATATCGCCAAAGTTCGACTTCAGGATGTGGTGCTGAAGTGTAATCCACTTGTTAAAATTGGTTGAAGATTGCATGGGTCCTTTTTTTGAAGAAGAGAAATATATTCCTGATGGCCAAACAAAAATATATTCCTCTAACCAACATTCGCCCCTCAACTAATACCAAGAATTTCGATCAACTAGTAGGACTTGCTGAAGAGTAGGCTATAAGTCACATACTAACAAACCAAAAGTTATTATTCAAAAATCAGACCTGAAGATATAGGTGTTGTTCTGAAGGGGCAAATGGTGCTACAGTATATTAATGCAAATCATAGTTATGACAGAAATATGAAGGAGTTCTTAATAAATAGGCAGCACACACCAAAATCTCATATAGTGAGCAACACAAACTGAAGCCTAATACACAAGGAAACCCTTGCATACCTGGTCTCAAGGCAAAGCTTAGTAGCTACGATCCCAACAAATACAAAAGTATTTCTCCCAGTTCAGAAGAAAGATCTGATGTAACGTAGAATTGGTTTCTTTCACCAGGTGTTTCCTGACTGGCTCAGTATCTCCAGCATTTCCTAAATTTCATTTCAGATCTCCAATTTGCTTTTATGTCAAGATGTGCATCATTTTATAAAAGACCACTCTCAGGCTCTTCACATCAGAGTGCCCACCTAGTGACTTTACTCCCTTTTATCACATTGTATGGAATTTGTCTTCATCTTAAATCCAGAAATATTTCTCTGGAGAGTAATAATTGTTATATTAAATAAAACAATTATTCACCTTCAATATTGAATTTCAGTATAACAGATCTTAACTTGGCAAGTGTGTGCTACTATTAAATTCCACTTGTGGAAAAGTAAAGCAGTCACTACTCAGAAGCTGCAAGGTCAAGTATTTGAACAATTATAGATACTAGAAGTGATCCAGCCTTGATTTTTGATGGTTAGGGTATTATAGTGGAGGTCTGTGGACTAACAAGCAACCAGAACTTCAGAATTAAAATCCCATTATAACACCAGGTGGCCAAAGAAAGTGATTGTGAGATATGGCCAAACAGATTGCATATTTAAAGTATTACACTGATAGCCACTATTGCAAGTCCGATTCCTTTGGGGACAAATTGGCAGGATGCCCAGCACGGGTCAGATTGATGGCAACAGCATGGGCTTTAATCCCTGTTCCAGCTTGAATGGATTAGAATCCAAGACTCTTCTAATCCAACTGTGGACAGTGCAACACCATGGATTGGACTGTCTAATGGGCAGAAAATGCAGGCTGGCATCAAAATCTGAAAATCCATACATAGTCTTGATTACATTCTTCAAGAACCTTCATCTTCTAGATATTTTCTAACCTTTGTGTTCTATGTAGTGAAGCCCAATAGCATTCACCAGGCTCATCATTCTTCAATCCAGGTTCTCACACAAAAACAGGTGTTGACTTTGAAAGGTGACTTTAAGAAATAAATTTAAAGCAGAGCAATTCCACTCTGCAGTTATTTTGTTCCCTCCCCGCCCCTACAAATCTGTCATGATTTTATACCTTCTCATTGGGTCAAGATACCCTCCCATTTTACACAAGTGGTTGTACTTAATGACAGAGTGCTCACTGAATATAAACTCAAAAAAGTGACCTTCATTCCTCCCTAAAGCTGGCATCAATGCAATGAAACTAGAGGGATAATCTTGAGCCGGGAATGTGTTGCTGGAAAAACACAGCAGGTCAGGCAGCATCAGAGGACAGGGAAAAAAAAATAATTTGATGTTTCGGGCCGGAGCTCTTCATCAAGATTCCTGATGAAGGGCTCTGGTCCAAAATGTCGATTTTCCTGTTCCTCGGATGCTGCCTAACCTGCTGTGCTTTTCCAGCAACACACTCAACTCTGATCTCCAGCATCTGCAGACCTCCCTGTCTCCTGGATAATTTTGAGTTATTCAAATTGTTACCACCTCATGATTTTTAAACATCAGCGCAAGCTGAAAAAAAAGAGTCCTGGATTTAGGCAATAACCAGCATCATTGCCCACCAAGAGCCCAATACTGAAAGTGGAATAATAAATTCCCAGGTGAGTAGGCCAACTTAATATTGAGTGAACACGAAACAAAGCAATTCTCCAGAAGTTTCCATTATTACTGTTCCTTACAAATATCACCGATAAGCCTTTACATTATTCTTCCTTCAAGAGAAATTAAGCCAGTTCCAACTGTTCATGGAGGACAACATTTGTTGGAGAATGCAGCCATCTCACCACACTTTAAAACAAAATCAGTTTATTGTAGCTTGGATGATCCTAAAAAGGGGTCAGGTTAAGTTTGATGTAAATTTTGTTAACACTTATGATTGCATCCTCTGGCAACTTTCACCATACAGTGCCTCCCCTGTTATATCAATTTGGTATTGAAGCAGATTTCATGAAAAATAAATTAAAGCAGAGTTTTTTCCCTGAATTCTTTAAGTGAAAGGTCCCCTAAAATTCTTAAATGCTTCCATCAAGGAACTAGTTATATTTTCAGAATTTGAGCTTCAGATTTCATGAACCAGCCATGTTAAGTGTTTCTGCTATAGACCAGAGAGCAACAAGACCAGCCAGATAATTGAGACTTCAGGATTAAAACTTGTGCTATTTAGGACAGGACCTTCAATTTAAAGAATCAGAACAAGAATTGCATACAAGAATCTATCCTGTGGTCTACAGCTAGATGGTTTTGTACTCACTTTCGAATGTTCAAGTATATTGAACATCTTTAGTAGCAAAACGTAAAGCTGAAATAAAACATTATTCAGTTTTCCTTTTTGAAAAGTGAAATGTCTAGATCAAACATCTAAACAATAAAGTGACAGCGATTCATCATGCAAAGATATTTATGGTAACACTTACCAGTTTTCTGATCAGTAGAGTGAATTGGAGAGTCAGATTCTCAAGGGAGTACCTACATGTGTTAAATAGACCTAATAGATGACCAAATTTCCTCTTCCTGGTCTGAAGGAATCACCCTTTAAGTGATTCGTTGCTAATGTGAGAAAGTGCCCATCCCACATACTGATTTATACACACACCATTTTAAAGCTAAATGTGGCCAATATACAAGTGACTATAATTGAGGGCTCCTGCAGTATAGTGTAGTGTCTCATCCTCTGGGCTTGGAGGCCCAGGTTCAAGTCCCACTTGCTGCAGAGGTGTGTAATAGCATGTTTGAACAGGTACATTACATGTTAGGTGTTGGTACCTCAAATTCATTTAAACTGATTGAGCAGGCATGCTGTTATGGGGGTGCTTTCTAAAATACTGAGAGCCCAATATTGCAAGAATTCAAAGTGGTCTTTAGTGCATCTTTATAAATTTTCATCGGCCCACTCTTGGTGTAATTGATTGCAATGGAATACAAAAGATTTTGAAATTATATAAAAACAGGCACATGATTCTCTTCAGACCTACATAAACAGGACCATGTTGATCATTGCTTCCATTCTAGTGTTATTGCAGTGCTGTGGGAGATAAGTGTGCATCATTGCACACTCAGACAGCTTAATGTGAAACCATACAGTACCTCATGCTTCCTTTCTGCATACCTTTGGTGGATCAAACCATTAAGACACCATCAAATGAATTCCCAACTATTACTTTGGTATTTTAAAAACGTTATGCTCAGCTAAATTTAAGTGCCTTGTTACAACACCAGGTTCGACTTTGCAGACTTTTAATAGATGAATTGATCATAGATTCAAGTTATATCCTTGGTCAACCAAGACACATCCTTGCGGAAGTTTAGCCCGTTAATGCATTCCGATTGCAGTTTTCCCCACATATTTTAAATTGTGAAACTCTTCACAAATGTAGACAAAGAGGAACTTAGTTTTTATGGATGCATACCCTAGGACTGTTTCCACTTATGGAATTTTGCATAGAAAACCATGTCTACCAATTTAGCACTCAAGAATGAAATTATGTACGTGGAACCATAGCTCAGAATAAGCAGTTTTGTTTAAATGAAAGAGCTTGTTTTTTGTAGAGCAAAAGAGCACACATATAGCATGCAAGCTCAAATTACCACGTTTTCATTATAATGGTACAAATAAGATTCTTTGATAAAGAATTTACAGGTATTGAGTCATAGTCAGAGATGAACAGCACAGAAACAGACCCTTTGGTCCAACCAGTCCATGCCGGCCAGATATCCCAACCCAATCTAGTCCTACTTGCCAGCACCCATTCCATAACCCTCCAAACCCTTCCTATTCATATACCCATCCAGATGCTTTTAAATGTTACAACTGTACCAGCCTCCTATGGCACCTCATTCCATACACATACCACCCTCTGCGTGAAAAAGTTGCCCCTTAGGTCTCTTTTATATCTTTCCCCTCTCACCTATGATCTCTAGTTTTGGACTCCCTGACCCCAGGGAAAAGACTGTCTATTTACCCTATCCATGCCCCTCAATTTTGTAAACCTCTATAAAGGTCACCCCTCAGCCTCCAACACTCCAGGGAAAACAGCCCCAGCCTGTCCCTATAGCTCAAATCCTCCAACCCTGACAACATCCTTGTTAATCTTTACTGAACCCTTTCAAGTTTCACAACATCTTTCCGATAGGAAGGAGACCAGGACTGCATACAATATTCCAAAAGTGGCCAAACCAATGTCCTGTACAGCCGCAGCATGACCTCCCAACTCCTGTACTCAATACTCTGACCAATAAAGGAAAACATACCAAATGCCTGGTCCACTATCCTATCCACCTGTGACTCCACTTTCAAGGAGCTATGAACCTGCACTCCAAGGTCTCTTTGTTCAGCAACACTCCCTAGGACCTTACCATTAAGTGTATATGTACTGCTAATATTTGTTTTCCCAAAATGCAGCACTTCACATTAATCTAAATTAAATTCCATCTGCCACTTCTCGGCCCATTGGCCTACCTGATCAAGATTCCATTGTAATTGGAGGTAACCTTCTTTGCTGTCCACTACACTTCCAATATTAGTGTCATCTGCAAACTTATTAACTATCTCTTATGCTCACATCCAAATCATTGGTGTAAATGAAGAAAAGTAGTAGACCCAGCACCAATCCTTGTGGCACTCCACTGGTCACAGGCCTCCAGTCTAAAAAACAACCCTCCATCAGCACCCTCTGTCTTCTACCTTTGAGCTGGTTCTGTATCCAATTGGCTAGTTTTCCTGGTATTCCATGAAATTTAACCTTGTTAACCAGTCTCCCATAGGGAACCTTGTCAAACACCTTACTGAAGTCCATACAGATCAGGTCCACCACTCTACCCTCAATCCTCTTTGTTACTTCTTCAAAAAAAAACTCAATCAAGTTTGAGACATGATTTCCCAAGCACAAAGTCATGTTGACTATCCCGAATCAGTCATTTCCTTTCCAAATACATGTACATCCTCTCCCTCAGGATTCCCTCCAACAACTTGCCCAACAGGCTCACTGGTCTATAGTTGCCTTGCTTGTCCTTACCACCTTCTTAAACAGTGGCACCACGTTAGCCAACCTCCAGTCTTCCAGCACCTCACCTGTGACTATTGATGACACAAATATCTCAGCAAGAGGCCCAGCAATCACTGCTGTAGCTTCACAGAGTTCTGGGGTACACCTGATCAGGTCCCAGGGACTTATCCAGCACTTCCTCCTCTGTCATATGGACATTTTTTAAGATGGCATCATCTATTTCCCTACATTCTATACCTTCCATGTCCTTCTCCACAGTAAATACTGATGCAAAATTCATTTAGTTTCACCTCCATCTCCCACGGCACCACACAAAGGTCGCCTTGCTGATCTTTGAAGGGCCCTATTCGCTCTCTAGTTACCCTTTTGCCCTTAATTTGTAAAAACCCTTTGAATTCTCCTTAACCCTATTTGCCAAAGCCATCTCATGTCCCCTTTATGCCCTCCTGATTTCCCTCAAGTATACTCATACTGCCTTTATACTCTAAGGATTCACTTAAACTATCCTGTCGATACCTTACATATGCTTCCTTCTTTTTCTTAACAAAACCCTCAATTTCTTTAGTCATCCGGCATTCCCTATACCTACCAGCCTTTCCTTTCACCCTAACAGGAATATACTTTCTCTGGATTCTCGTTATCTCATTTCTGAAGACTTCCCATTTTCCAGCCGTCCCTTTACCTGCGAACATCTGCCTCCAATCAGCTTTCGAAAGTTCTTGCCTAATAACGTCAAAATTGGCCTTGCTCCAATTTAGAACTTCAACTTTTAGATCTGGTCTATCCTTTTCCACTACTATTTTATAACTATTAGAATTATGGTCGCTGGCCCCAAAATGCTCCCCTACTGACACCTCAGTCACCTGCCCTGCCTTATTTCCCAAGAGGAGGTCAGGTTTTACACCTTCTCTAGTAGGTACATCCACATACTGACTCAGAACATTTTCTTGTACATACTTAAATTCCTCTCCATCTAAATCATTAATACTATGGCAGCCCCAGTCTATGTTTGGAAAGTTAAAGACCCCTACTGAAACCACCATATTATTCTTACAGATAAGAGATCTCCTTAAAAATTTGTTTCTCAATTTCCCTCTGACTATTAGAGGTTCTATAATCAATGAGTACACATGATCATCCTCTAACTAAATGGACCAGGATACGAATATCCAAATAAACAAATTAGCCACGTCATGTTAAATGGTAAATCAAATTCAAATCTTTGCCCCAAATTGTGCTTTTCTACTTTGTTGAAAGTTAGTTTCAGAATTTATTAACACCTAATAAACAAAACTATTTGTGACTAGACAATACAATATAATCAGGCTTAAGAATGTAAAATTAATGAAAACAAATACCTTTTTAACATTTGTTCCATAAAACTCAGGTCTGGGTGGCTCATCATTTTCAAAGTTGTCAACATCCCATTCATAAACTAGTTTTGCATTAATCCTTTTCCACATTTCCAAAAAAACTGTTCCTGAAAGCAATAAATAAAATTTTATTCATTTAGTTTATTGGTGGATGTTTACACTTTAAAATTAGAACATAGAACATTACAGCGCAGTACAGGCCCTTCGGCCCTCAATGTTGCGCCGACCTGTCATACCAATTTAAAGCCCATCTAACCTAAACTATTCCATGTACGTCCATATGCTTGTCCAATGACGACTTAATTGTACTTAAAGTTGGCGAATCTACTACCGTTGCAGGCAAAGCATTCCATACTCTTACTACTC